>NC_066545.1:2617676-2640176 GCF_024679095.1 Eriocheir sinensis
CGAAGCCATTGAGAGCAGGCCACTAATGTCGGTATCACTGCGTGTGTTGGGTGTGGGTTCACTTAGCTCGAAACAATCGTGGAATGCACCCAATAAGATTAATTCTCTAATAATTCTCGGCGAGTCATTATACCAACATGTTAGACAAATTAACTTCTGCATGCAAGCTATTTAATAAATTACTCTTCTCCAGAGACGGCTGATTTCGGCAATTCAAAACGCCCGCGCCAAATTCCTTATTCGTCAACTTAAAAAGCGCGCAAAGTTCCTTTTTTTTTTTACAACAAAGGAGACAGCTCAAGGGCACAAAAAAGGAAACTATAATAAAAAAAGCCCGCTTCTCGCTGCTCACAAAAAGAATCTAAAGAGGTGGCCGAAAGAGAGGTCAATTTCGGGAGGAGCGGTGTCCAGATACCCTTCTCTTGAAAGAGTTCAAGTCGTAGGCGGGAGGAAATACAGAAGAAGGAAGATTGTTCCAGAGTTTACCAGCGTGAGGGATGAAAGAGAGAAGATGCTGGTTAACTCTTGCATAAGGGGTTTGGACAGTATAGGGATGAGCATGAGTAGAAAGTCGCGTGCAGCGGGGCCGCGGGAGGGGGGGAGGCGTGCAGTTAGCAAGTTCAGAAGAGCAGTCAGCATGAAAATATCGATAGAAGATAGAGAGGCAACATGGCGGCGGAAATTAAGAGGTAGAAGACTATCAGTAAGAGGAGAAGAGCTGATGAGACGAAGAGTTACAGCCGTATTCTCAGTGAATCTCTTCCCCCTTCCCGCGAGGGAACGAGGCTTCGTGGACCAAATGGTATGCTCAGTGACGAGGAGTGTCTTTGATGCAGCGCGCGAAGCGGCGAGCGGGAAAGAAATGAACTAATTTCCTCTCTTGACGAAGAGGAGGTGAAGGCCCGCTCTTCGCTAATATCTTCGCACATTTAATGCTTTATTACAACATTTTTCCATGTTGCTGTATTATTAATTGGGTATAAGAACAATTTAAATTTTCTAGGCCTTATATTAAAAGTCATACAATGCGAGAAACGTTATTTTTTTCTGTTTATTCAAGACTTCACGGTTCCCATGATAATTTAAGCCAACACTGGAATGCACCTCCAAGCCAGCATGCCCCGCCCTTCAGACTCAACTATTCACAACAGTTCTCCTTTTTAAGCGTTTGTAGGGCGGGCACTTCAAACCATAAGCATGAAGAGTGCTGGGAGAAATTTAAAAGTGACGGACTGACAGCTAGGCTTCGGCCTCCGGGCGAATGTTTCACAAGTCTGTATGAATATGTGGTGGTATGTGGTACTCCGTGCTGGGCTTCCCACAGCCAATCTCCAAACTCGTGACGTCACCTGTGGGTGGAGCTTAGCAAAGCTCAGCAATATAGATGATACCATTTTCCACCCACTGATAGGAGCTCTAAAGCTAGTTAAAAATATATTTACAAGGGAGAAATAACGAAGGGAGAAAGAGATCTCTTGGAACAGGAGGAAAATAAAGAAAATAAAAGCAGTTTATTCTAACGAGGTCTCCTAAGCTCCGCCCACAGGTAACGGGACGATATCAAAGCGAAGCAAACATAGCCACAGATACCAACCAATTAAACCCATCAACGTAAATTTTCTGCTATATATAGTGTATGTCACTGTATCAAGCACTGCTTACATAAGTACTTGCCACACAATATTTTCCATTATAGAAATGTACCTAAAATGCATTAATGTTTCGGTTTTCAACGTTTGTTTGATTTGCAGTAGTACCAACACTACACGGAAAGATTGTTTCGAAGGGGGAAGAGAAACTAGGGTTTGAAAATATCTCTTCACGGAAACACACTCTCTAAGCGACGCTTCGACGAAGAGGGAAGAGCTTCACTGAAAATTCCGCCGTTAGACTCCACTCTGTCCAAGAAAGCTGTGTGAGTGGAGCCCCCCCACACGTGATATGCATACTCCATACGAGGGCGGACAATGCCCCTGAATATGGATAGCAACTGTGCGGGGGAGAAGAACTGGCGGAGACGATACAGAACGCCCAACCTCGAGGAAGCTGATTTAGTGAGAGAGAAGTTTCCAGTTAGGATTCTGAGTTAAGGATGGACCGAGGATGTTTAGTGTTGAAGATGGTGACAGCTGAGTGTTGTCGAAGAATAGGGGATAGGTGTTTGGAAGATTGTGTCGAGTTGATAGGTGGAGAAATTGGGGAATGAGGCATCACAAGAGAGAAGGGTAGCCCAGGAGTAGATTGTAACAACCTGTAGAAGTCCATGCAACTCTGTTTAAACTTTATCTTTCTTACCAGCAATGCTTTTAGCGTTGCAATTTGAAGTTTTTTTCTTCAGATGCCCACAACTTGTTCATGAAAGAAAAGACACGTTCAGTGGAAGCGTTAGTTCCAGGATGGCACATTATGAACTGAACTATATCTGACATGGGAGAATGCTTCTACCCACCGCTGTTATGTATATCATATGAGCATTATTGTTTAATAATTTGTGAATATGAAGCTTAAACAAGTGGCACTCAAATCACTCCGTTAATATTATGGTGATATCTGGTATCTCAGTGTCTCCTTTCCTCTCTATCCCTCCCATACGGGGGTCCTGTCCTGCTCCCCCCAGCAGAGCTGAGGTGGTGGGGGTGATCGCACTCTTACCAACCCTGCCGAGATTACCGGGCTGCTCAGTGTGAAATTCGTCGGACCCCACAGTAACGATAGTTTTTTGAGTGTGCGTACAATAAAACGTAACGTAAAGTTCGGGGCATACGCTTTACTGCGCGTGGCCTCGGTGCTCTATTCCGTATCGTGTACAATGCTGCCTATCTTCACGAACTCATCTAAGCTATTTTGCGACTAATAATTGTGATGATTTAAAGTTCTTTATTAAAATATCGTAAAAAATACTTCATCCTGGAGGAGAAGGGACTGTTTACATTCTCTCCACCCTCTGCGGAGACTAGTGGCTATAGAGGCTGCCAATCACCATGTTTTAAAATGCGTGCTGGGTATTTTTGGGGTCAATTTTTGGGACAGTTTTCTTCGGTATGTGACAGAACTCCAACGTTTAAGGCATCGTGTGAATCATGGGACTCCCTCCTCCTCTTCCTCCTTAGCTCTTTATATTTCCTCCAAAGCGGCCACTCAATCAGGAGCTGCCGCGACTAAACTCTTCTCCTTCAGCCCAAAACTCCCGTAGAAGCGATGGTAAGGGAGACTAAGCTGTTCTCTTTTAGCCGAAAACTCTCTTGGAGGCGATGGTGAGGGCGTGGTATAGTCGCAGTAGTGATGGTGATGGCGACGGCCACTACACTCTTCCTCAACCCAAAACTCCACAAGAGGCGATAATAAGGACGTGGTAGTCGCAGTAGTGATGATGAAGGTGACTAAGCTCCTCTCGTTTAGCCGAAAACTCTCCTGTAAGCGATGTAGAGGGCGTAGTAGTCGTCTTGCTGCAGGGGTTGGGGAAGGGCAAAATCGTCCATGTCTGCTGCGTGTGGGCGTGGCCTGGGTAGCCGGCTGTCCGAACTTCGCCGACAGTATGGGTTTGACGTACTTAGAGTCTTCCAAATATGTCGAGGCCGGTCTGGCGTAGGCTCCCGTGGGTCCTTTCCTCCCCTCTGCTCTGCCACACAGTCCCAACACCTATCTCTTCCGTTCATATGTAAGCTATAGGTAACATATGAGAGGAAAAAATAGGTGTTGGGACTGTGTGGCAGAGCAGAGGGGAGAAATGGACCCGCGGGAGCCAACGCCAAAACGGAGTCGACAGTTTGGTTTCACTATAGTGACGCAACATCCGGCGCTACGGACCGCAGAACATAGTAATCTTTCGACTTTTATAGTGAACTTATTAACGGACGTTTTCTGTATTATTTTTCTCCTTGAAGTGCCTCCTTTGCTGTAAAAAAAAGTGTGAATGGGATTTTAATGGGGCCGGTCTCTTACACCCATTATTTTATACCCCATTTCTCCTCTACTCGAACTCATGGTCTGTCTTTCCTTTTCCATACAAGGAAGAGGTTAGTGATTATTTTTTTGTGTGTAGAAGGGGGCGGAGGTCGTAGAGGAGGGTAGTGTTAGGGTTAGCTATGTAGGCGTTAGGGGTAGTTTGTGGGTAACGAGAGGTGTGTGGGGGGAGGGGGAGTTGAGGGTTGGGGTTAGGACAGGGGTAAGGCTGGGTGTGTCGGGGGAAGTGGGGAAAGGGTAAGGTATGTATGTGTGAGAGAGACAGAAAGAGACGGTGAAGAAATGAGAGGTAAACAAATATAGAGACAAACAGGCGGACTGAGACAGAAAGGCAGACAAACAGCAACAACATCTGGTCAGGTAACAATACTCACCTGCACTACTACAACAATAGACACTAATAACAACAACAACAACAAAACAGCAACAGCCCACCACCAACACAAAAGAAAGGTTACAGAGATGAGCACCGTGGTCATGCGTCTCGGACCACTACGCACCCACACCTCCACACATCACACCTTTAGTCTTCCGGTGTGCGTGTGCGTGCGTGCGTGTGTTTGTCTGTTCGTTGCATCTGTGGCGCGGCGTTTCATTAGTGCCACTCTAATGATTATTCACTGGAAATTATTCACAAGTCTTTCTTCCAATTATTGTTATTTGAAATTCCGGGAAGCAAGCGCGTCCGAGTCTTTTTTTTTTTTTTTCTCTCCTTCTTTTGTTTGTTGTTGCTTTTTTTCTTTGTCGCTCCTTTTATTATTTGGTATATCTCTTTCTCTCTCTCGCTCTCTCAAAATGTCAGTGATAGATTACATGAAATATATATCGGTGGTGCAACCTTTCTCTCTCTCTCTCTCTCTCTCTCTCTCACGTAAATGTATGTTACACTATCAGGAATATTCCATTTGATTTCCACTCCTGATTTTCCCTCCATTGTCTCAGCCCCTGGAAAGAGAGAGAGAGAGAGAGAGAGAGAGAGAGAGAGAGAGAGAGAGAGAGAGAGAGAGAGAGAGAGAGAGAGAGAGAGAGAGAGAGTAATCGTAAGATATTGGGCGGCCGAGAATGAATGTTGATTTACCATTTCCTTTATCGGGTTTCAAGCTCTATAACGAGGAGGAGGAGGAGGAGGAGGAGGAGGAGGAGGAGGAGGAGGAGGAGGAGGAGGAGGAGGAGGGAGAAGCAAATCCTAAAATACTGCTTATGAGGGTAGGAGGGAGGGAGGAGACAAAGGGAGGGAGGGAGAGGGAGGGAAGGGAGGGAGGGAGAAGGGGAATTTAAGAGGGGAGAGAAGAATGGGGGAGGTGAGGAGGTGTGTTTGGGGGTGTATATCTTGAAATATGACGCCTCTCCTTCCCTTTGGCAAAAAACTGAAATGGGAGGAGGAGGAGGAGGAGGAGGGAAGGGAAGGGAAGGGAAGGGAAGGGCGAGGTAAGGGAAAAGAGAGGAGCAAGCAGAACAGAGGAATAGTATGGAAGAGGGAGAGGGAAAAATGTGAAAAAAGAGGAGATGGAGGAGGAGAAGGGGGGAAAGGGGTAAGGGAAAAGAGAAAAGCAAGCAGATCAGAGTAATAGCATGGAAGAGGGAGAAGGAAAGAAAGAAGGAGGAGGAGGAGGAGGAGGAGGAGGAGGACGAGGAGGAGGAGGAGGAGGAGGAGGAGGAGGAGGACGAGGAGGACGAGGAGGAGGAGGAGGAGGGGAGAAAAGTAGTTTCATTTCCTTCCCGTTTCACAATCACAAGAAGATTAATAGATGAATAGACAGATAGAAGGACAAAGAAAAATAGGCAGATAGATAAAGAGGAAGGAACACACACACACACACACACACACACACACACACACACACACACACACACACACACACACTCTCTCTCTCTCTCTCTCTCTCTCTCTCTCTCTCTCTCTCTCTCTCTCTCTCTCTCTCTGGTAGCTCAATCGGTTAGAGCGCCGCTCTGCAAGTCTTCACGGCCAAACAGGGGGCGGTTCGAGCCCCGCTCAGGCCGGATTCTTTCCGTTGACTAGGAGTGGTTACCGTCCCCCCTTGGAAAAAGGGGATGGTGTGTGTGGTGTGTGAGGTCCTGGGAGTACTCAGAGATCGACAATAATGAGCACTTGCTCACGTCGTGAGGGTACCTGCTGGCGAAAGCGAGTCCAACTCGTGATCAGGCCGTGGTGAATTACACACACACACACACACACACACACACACACCAACAAACAACAAAAAAACGTATACATAATATCTTTAAAACGCAGACTTTCACACATCAAGAAACCACCAAAGAATGAAGAAAGTGAAGGAGGAGGAAGGAGAAAGAAGAGGGAGAAGAGGATAGGGAGGAGGAAGAATGGGTGGAGGAAGTGGGGGTGGAGGAGGAGGAGGAGGAGGAGGAGGAGGAGGAGGAGGAGGAGGAGGAGGAGGAGGAGGGGGAGGAAAAAATGGAGGGGGAAGAGCGAGAAAAAGGTGGAGGGAAGGGAGGAAGAGTCCATTTAAGGCAATAACACTCACGGCGAAGCGCTGTCCATTTTTAAGTGTTCGTGTTTATTATTATTTTTTCCTTTTATGCTCCTATTGAGGGAGGAAGGGAGGGGGGAGGAAGAGGAGGAGGGGGAAGAGGAGGAGGAGGAGGAGGAGGAAGGGGAGGCAGAGGAAGAGGAGGGCTCATTTCTCCTATTCAACCTTTTATTTCGGGCATAGACAGGCATTGCATTCATGTATGGTGTCTGTCTGTATCTGTCTGTCTGTCTGTATGTATGTATTATGTGTGTGTATGTCTATCGTGTGTGTGTGTGTGTGTGTGTGTGTGTAGGTGGATGGATGGATCAAAAAAGTTTAGGTGATATTAAAACGAAACTAATACGCGTTCATCTGTGCTCTTTTTATTTGTTTATTTTACCTACCACTACTACTACCACTGCTGCTACTACTACTACTACTACTACTACTACTACTATTACTACTACTACTACTACCACTTCTACTACAAAACTACTTCTGCTACGATAAGACTATTACCCAAACAAGCCCCACATCCATTATTGCTATTTTTTAACATTTTTTCACTCTTTTGCTCTACTTCTCTTACATAACATTATCATTACAACTATTATTTTCACTGTATTCCCAATGTCACGATTATTACTACTACTTTTTTATTATTATTGACGATGCTGAACATAAAACACAGAGAAGCGAACGAAATTTTATGAACATGGGTTAAAGTCAAGCTGGCAAATAAAATCGCGAATATGGCTTAAACAAAGGGAGCACCTAAATACATGTACACACACTTTTTGTTGTTGAAATATATATGATAAAAAAAAAACACATATATAGGGATGCACTCTATGAAGCATGTGTTTTTTAATTTAGTTTCCCCAAATGTTGTGTGAGAGGAGTGGAGGGGAGGAGGAGGAGGAGGAGGAGGAGGAGGGGACTGTGGAGGAGAGGAAGAGGAGGGATGGTTAAAGAAGGGGATGAAAGGGGAAGGGATGGAGGAGGGGGTGAAAGGAGGGGAGGGTATTGAGAGGAAGAGGGAGGAATTGGAGGAGAGGAAGGGGGTGAATGGTTAAGGTAAGGTTAGAAAGAGGAGCGGGAGGAGAAAAGGAGACGAGATGGAGAGGGAATGCAGAAAGAGGAGATAAGGGAAAAGGAAAGAAGGGGAAATGGAGAGAAACGGGAGGAAGGAGAGAAGGTGAAGGCAGAGGAGGGAAGAGAAAGTAGTGAGAAGAGTAAAAGTAGATTGGAGAGGGGGAGGAAAAAGGAGGAGAAAGGAATGATGGGGAGAGGGGGAGGAGGGAGGTAAGGTAGAAGTAATATTAAAACTACATTGAAATATACAGCCAGACATTATACCTCCACTTCCCTCCTCCCTCCACTTCCCTCCTCCCTCTTTCCCTCCCTTCCTCCGTCCCTCTCTTCCTCCCTTTCTCTCTACATTTTCTATCACACTATTTTTTCTCTCTCTCTCTCTCTCTCTCCTCTAGCCACCCCTCGAATTAATTAGTGGAAACGTAATAAATAAAACGAGAAAGAAAATTAATGTAAATGGAATTAGCGTTAGTAATGATGGCAAAAAAATAAATAATTGAATGAATAAATGAAGAGACAGAGGCAGTGTAGCCAGAGTGAGGGGATTAAAAAAAGTGTTGCCAGAATAATAATGATAATAATTGAAAAGTGTTGCCAGAAGAAGAAGAAGAATAGAAAAAAGTGTTGCCAGAATAATTCTAATAGAAAAAAAAAGTGTTGCCAGAAGAAGAAGAATAGAAAAAAGTGTTGCCAGAATAATTGTAATAGAAAAAAAGTGTTGCCTGAAGAAGGAGAATAGAAAAAAGTGTTGCCAGAATAATTGTAATAGAAAAAAAGTGTTGCCTAAAGAAGAAGAATAGAAAAAAGTGTTGCCAGAAAAATAATAATAATGAAAAAAAGTGTTGCCAAAATAATAGATAATAAAAAATATTGCCGGAATAAAAAGGAAAAAACAAAACAATTGCCAGAATATGAAAAAGACAAAAAATAAAACATAAAACAGAGGTGTGGCTATACGGCAGTGCGTGATAAAAACTCTCTCTCTCTCTCTCTCTCTCTCTCTCTCTCTCTCTCTCTCTCTCTCTCTCTCTCTCTCTCTCTCTCTCTCTCTCTCTCTCTCTCTCTCTCTCTCTCTCTCTCTCTCTCTCTCTCTCTCTCTCTCTCTCTCTCTCTCTCAAATCCTCTATTGGATTAAACGGGCGTTGGTCGGGGAGGCAGAAGTGGTGGGGATTTGAAGGGATGGGGAGAAGGGAATAGTTACGAGAAGGGGAGGAGGGGACGGAAGGGGAGAAGGGAGGAGAGTAGAGGAGGGAGGGGGAGAGGGGAAGAGAAAGAGAGGAAGGGAGGCATATATAGGGAAGAAGAGGAGAGGAGAAGAATGGGGAAAGAGGGGGATGGGGGTATGAGAAGGGGGAGGGGAGGTATAGACGAGAAGGGGGGGGAGGGAGAGGAGTGAAGGGCTGGGTAGGAAAAGGAGAAGAGGGGAATTATAAGAGAGAAAGGGGAGGCGAAGACAGAGGAATGAGGGGGATGGGGTAAGAGAAGGGGAGGACGGTAGATATAGGGGAGAAGGGGGGTGAAGAGAGGGGAAATGAGGGGACGGGGAAAGAGAAGGGGATAACGGGAGATGGGGTGAAGGGGAGTATATAGGATGAGGGAGTGCCTATGGGTTGGGAGGGGAGGGAAGGAGAGGCAAGGGATGGGGAGAGGTTAGGGTTTGAGGGAAGAAGAAGGGAAGGGTTGGTGGAAAGGGTGGAAAAGAGTGGTGGATGGGAGAAGAGAAGGGGGGGAGTTGGGGAGAAGTGGGGAGGGAGATGAGGGAAGAGAGAAAGAAGAGGAAGAATTGAGGAATGAAGGAAAGAAGGAAGGAATGAAGGTAGGTGACTATGAGACAAAAGGAGGAAGGAAATAAGGAAGGAAGGGAAATAGGAAGGAAGGAAAAAAGAAGGGAAAAGCAAGGAAGATAGATAAGAATGAAAGATAGGAGAATATGAACGAATGCTGGAAGGGAGAAAGGAAAAAAGTGGCAAAGAAGGGGAAGATGAAATATAGTGAAGGTAGGAAGAAGAAAGGTAAGAAGAAAGAGGACTGATATGTAAAAGAGAAAATGGGAAGGAGGGAGGGAGAAAATGGATGGAGGAGAAGGAGGAGGAGCAGGAGGAGGAGGAAGAGGAGAAATAAGGGATGAGGGAGGATTTAAGGAGGGAAAGAGGTAAGGAGGGTCTGTAGAAGGAAGAAAAGGAGAAAAAGATACATGCTACAGAGAGAGAGAGAGAGAGAGAGAGAGAGAGAGAGAGAGAGAGAGAGAGAGAGAGAGAGAGAGAGAGAGACTTGGGGAGGGATTTTGTGTTTATTGTTTTGACTGTACCAAAGGATTACACACACACACACACACACACACACACACACACACACACACACACACACACACACACACAGGTAGCTCAATCGGTTAGAGCGCCGCTCTGCAAGGCTTCACGGCCAAACAGGCAGCGGTTCAAGCCCCGCTCAGGCCGGATTCTTTCCGTTGACTAGGAGTGGTTACTCTCCCCCCTTGAGCAAGGGGGATGGGGTGTGTAGTGTGTGAGGTCCTGGCAGTACCCAGAGATCGACAATAATGAGCAGTTGCTCACGTCGTGAGGGTACCTGCTGGCGAAAGCGAGTCCAACTCGTGATCAGGCCGTGGTGAATTACACACTCCTCCTCCTCCTCCTCCTCCTCCTCCTACTACTACTACTACTACTACTACTACAACTAGGCTACTCGAAATGTTCGAACACACATTTCTAACCCAGATTATTACCCAACCAACCTGAGAAAACAATATACTAGACCTCGTATTCGTGACTGACTCCGACCTCGTACGCGAAGGGAGGGTCGGTGAGAAAATCAACGGCTGGGATCACCACCTAATTCGCTTCAGCATTAGAACGGAACATGAACTTATAGAGAACGCATCCAAAATGCCAGACTACAGAAAAGCTAATTTCAATCTTGCTCGTGAACTATACCCCAAGCAACGTGGGAACACCTAAACTTCGCCCTTGTAGACGACGCGTGGAACATCTTCAAGAATAAACTCCTAGAAGTGGAGAGGACAACCGTTCCCATGAAGACTAGGAGAACAAACAATGGCTTTTAATCCACCATGGATTACTACCCAAGTAAGAAGGGCAATAAATTTAAAGAAAAGAAAATATAACTTGTTGAAGGAAAACAACACTGATGAAGCACGTGAACAACACCTCAACAGCCTCAGAATTTGCAGAACCCTCATCCGCCAATGCAAGCGAGACTACGAGAAGCAAATAGCACGCGAATCCAAGTCCAATCCGCAAAGGTTCTTCACGTATATAAGATCAAAAAAGAAGTCGAAAAGCAACATCGGTCCCTGTGTTTACGGTCGAGAACATCAAGTCGATACCCAAGAGCCCTATTCCACCGAGGGGAATCACGCTCCTAGAAACTGGTTCAATTGACGAACGGGATATGCAAAAGTGCCTTGCCAAACTAGAGACAAACAAGTCAACCGGACCTGACGACTTGTTACCCAGGCTGCTAAAGGAACTCAAGCAGCAAATACTCAAGCCACTCACCGCCATTTGACACTACAACAAAATAAAGTTCCAGATGACTGGAAGCAAGCGAACGTAACACTGATCTACAAGAATGGAGATAAAAGCTAGGCTTTGAACTACAGGCCCATTAGCTTGACTTCAGTGGCGGGAAAAGCTCTCGAGAAGATTATCAGAGACAAACTCGTAAAGTTTCTTGAGGACAACAGTATAATTTCCGATGCTCAGCACGGTTTCAGGAATAAGCGCTCATGCTTAACCAACCTACTGGACTTCTTCCAAGGTATATATGAAAACTGGGATAATAACATCCCCAGCGATGTTATCTATCTAGACTTTCAAAAGGCCTTTGACAAGGTACCACACGAACGACTTCTCAAGAAACTGAAATCGGCGGGACTAGGAGACAATCTGACTGCGTGGATAAAAGATTGGCTCACAGGAAGAAAGCGACGAGTTCTACTCTACGGGCAGGCCTCCGAGTGGCTCCCGGCTACAAGTGGAGTGCCACAGGGGTCAGTGCTGGGCCCCATATTCTTTATTATATATATCAACGACTTAGAACTAGGATTAAAATCCACTCTTTCTAAGTTTGCTGACGACACCAAGATGGGAGGGAAGGCCCTCACGATAGCAGACTGCGAAATTATCCAGAGAGACTTGGACCAGATCACTCAGTAGTCGGAAAAGTGGCAGATGTCCTTTAACACAACCAAATGTAAAGTAATGCACATCGGGTCCAGAAATAACAACCACACATTCTACGTGGGTGGCGAACCACTACAGGCAGTACAGGAGGAAAAAGACCTCGGGGTCACCATCAGCGAGGAACGTCGAATACAAGACGCCGGGAGTTAAGTTATCCTTATATAAACACCAGGGTAGCAAAAAGGAACTGTGAGATTAAAATAGCAAAAGAGGCGAAAAATAATTCTTAGGGCTTCTTTCAGATGTATAGAGCAAAAAACAAGGGAGAAAATTGGACCGCTGAAAGCAAACACAAGCTAGCTAGTGGAAAATTACGAAAATATGAGTACATTATTGAACGACTACTTCCCCTTCAGTATTCACACAAAAGGATCGAACGACTATTCTGGAAAGGGTTCAGGTGTACGAGGGCGGGGATGGCGACAAATTGAGGGATATCATCGTTACCAGGCAAGAAGTCCAGATGAGAAAGATAAACTTAAGAAGAATAAGTCGCCAGGTACTGAAGAGATATTTCCGCGAGTATTAAAGGAATGCAAGGAGGTTCTCAGTGACCCACTAACCGACATCTTTAAGATGTCGGTAAATACTGGTTATGTGCCCAGCCTATGGAAAGTAGCTAATGTGACGCCGATTTTCAAAAAGGGGGACACGTCACCTGCTTCCAACTATCGCTCAATTAGCTTAACATCGGTTATAGGCAAGATGCTGGAGTCCATAACAGCCAGGAACATTAGGGGCCATCTAGAGAAACATGGCTTAATTCACGACTCGCAGCATGGGTTCACGAAAGGTTGGTCAAGCCTCACCAATCTCTTGTCCTTCTACAATTAAGTATTTGAGGCGGTAGACTGAGGTGAAAATTATGATGTAATTTATTTTGATTTTAGTAAAGCGTTTGACAAAATTCCTCACCACCGACTTTTGCTTAAATTACAGGCTCACGGAGTAGAGGGTGAAGTTTTGAACTGGGTCAAGGCGTGGCTTAGCAATAGGAAGCAAAGAGTGCAAATCAATGGTAAAAGATCTGACTGGGGATGTGTTACGAGTGAGGTCCCACAAGGTTTGGTGTTAGGTCCACTTTTGTTTATTATTTACTTCAGTGACTTTGATACAGGAATTAGTAATGATGTCAGTAAGTTTGCAGATGATACCAAGATCGGTAGAGTAATTGAGTCGGATCAGGACGCTAGTATTTTCCAGGATGAACTAAACAGATTGTATGACTGGGCGCACACATGGTAGATGGAGTTCAATGTAGGGAAGTGCAGCATTCTGAGTGTAGGTAGGAACAACCTCTTACATAACTATTGCTTAAATGACACTCCCATAAGTAGGTCTGGGTGCGAGAAGGATTTAGGGGTCTTAGTGAGCTCTGATCTCCATCCAAGGGCACAATGCATTCAAGCTGGAAATCGAGCAAACAGGGTACTGGGTTTTATTTCATGGAGCGTAAGCAACAGAAGCGCCGAAGTCTTCCTCAAACTATATTTAGCATTAGTTAGACCTCATCTTAATTATCCGGTTCAGTTCTGGTCACCTTACTATAGGATGGATATCAAAATGTTAGAATCGGTGCAGAGACTAAGATGATTCAAGGGTTACGAAACTTGCCATACGAGGAAAGACTCAAACAGTTAAACTTGCATTCTCTAGAAAGGCAAAGGGTGCGTGGAGACATGATCGAGGTTTATAAATGGATGAAGGGCTTTAATAAGGGGGATATTCATAAGGTTCTGTCGGTAAGAGAACCAGGTAGGACACGTAGTAATGGGTTTAAACTGGATAAATTCAGATTCAACAGGGACAAAGGCAAAAATTGGTTTACTAACAGAGTGGTTGATGAGTGGAACAGGCTGAGCACTCATGCATGTGGTGAGTGCCAATACAATTGTCACATTCAAAAATAGATTAGATAAATTCATGGACAGTTATATTAGGTGGGGTTAGATTCACGGGAGCTTAGGTTCAAAGGAGCTGCTTTGTACAGGCCTACCGGCCTCGTGCAGACTCCTACGTTCTTATGTTTTTATGTTCTTAACTCGCTGATAAGACCCCACCTGAAATATGCCGTGCAATTCTGGTCTCCCAATTACAAGAAAGACATTGAATTACTCGAGAGAGTACAGCGACGCGTTACGAAAATGATACCATCATTGAGAATGCAACCTTACGAAGAACGACTCAAGCGACCTCTTTACGTTGGAAAAGAGACGATTGCGGGAAGACCTGATACAAGTCTTCAAGTACATGAAAAAATTCCTCAAACTTTACTTAGCACTAGTTAGACCTCATTTCGATTATGAAGTTCAGTTCTGGTCCCCCTACTATAGAATGGATATCAAGATGTTAGAATCTGTACAGAGGAGGATGACAAAGATGATTCAGGGGATGGATATCAAGATGTTAGAATCTTTACAGAGGAAGATGACAAAGATGATTCAGGGGGTGAGAAACTTGCCTTATGAAGACAGGCTGAAGCATTTAAATCTACATCCTCTAGAAAGGAGAAGGTTGCAAGGAGACTTGATCGAAGTCTGTAAATGGATGAAGGGCCTTAATAAAGGGGATGTCAATAAGATTTTGATAGTAAAAGAGCCAGGTAGGAAGCGTAGCAATGGTTATAAGCCAGACAAATTCAGATTCTACGAAGACATAGACAAGAATTGGTTCACCAATAGAGTGGTAGATGAATGGAACAGGCTTGGGAGCCATGTTGTGGGTGTCAATACCATAGATACATTCAAGAAGAGGTTAGATAAAGCCATGGATGGTGAGGTAAGGTGGGGTTGAGTGTACAGGAGCTGCCTTGTATAGGCCAACCGGCCTCTTGCAGACTCCTTACGTTCTTATTTTCTTATGTTCACTCCAAACTCTTCACCCTACAAACTAACCCGTGAACAAGAAACAACGGTAAAACAATTCAAGCCAAGCGATGCTTTACGGATATCGGCAGGAGTTATTTTTCGAAGAGTCGTCCGCCACTGGAACAACCTTCCTGGAGGAGTGGTTAGTGCGGAAATAATCAACTCCTTTAAAAATTGCATTGACAGTCATTTTGCTGCTTCGGCAGTGAACTAAACGTACCCACGAGTACGTACAGAAGTGCTTTAATCCCTCCCGTAAGCCACTCTTGTGGCTGACGGATTGATTAATTCACTGAAAGCAGGCAACCTCGCAATGAGCCAATAGACTCTCTGCTGCCTACTCGTCCGTGTTTCCATGTTTCCTCCTTCTCCTCCTGCGCCTCCTCCTCGACAGGAGTTATTTTTCGAACAGAGTTGTCCGCCACTGAAACAGTATTCCTGCAGAGGTAGTTAGCGCGGAAACAATCATCTCCTTAAAGAATCGCATTGATCGTCACTACTCATATTGGTATCACTGCGTGTGTTGGGTGTGGGTTCACTTGCCTGAACCAAGTGAGCGGGACTCGTAAATGAAGCAGTAGAATTTGAACTTTTTTTTTTTTTTTTTTTTTTTACGTTGTTGCCTATTGCGCCGGTAGGTATCTTCCCGGTGGGGCCTGATGGTCGGCCCAAGGCTTCTTCCAGGTGGGGCCTGATGGTCGGCCCAGCCCGTTCTGGCGCAGGCGAGTGTTTATAGTGGCGCCATCTTGCATTGGCTCATGCTGCCCCCCGGAACTCGTTCTTGATTCGCTTGGACGGCTTCCTCTAGAGTCCGGGTTGATGGGTGGTCTTCAGGACAGCATGTGGGTAGTTTTAAGCCACTCGGCGGTGACTGAAAAATCCGAGTGGTAGCGTGAGGATTCGAACCCGCGTCGTCCATCACGCGGTGAATGTGGGCCCAGTACGCTACCACCTACGCCACCGCCTACCCTAAGCTACTGGCACAGTAACGCTTCATGAAACAGGCAGGTGTAGTCTTAGTCGAAGTTAATTGATCGGTGTTCTATGTAGCTATAATATTTTAGTATTTGGGGCGATGAAATAATGCTTTAACCTCTCACACACAAGTGAAGAGTTAAAATTTCGTCCATTTAGGAGACAATATGATAAACACCTTGCGGTGATGAGTCACTCAGGATTCGGATATCAGAGTGAATCCCACTGACGGATCGCCACATACGGCTCTACTGAGCTATAGGAGGTTACGTAAAACTTAGCTAACCGTTATGATAAATGTATAGTGGATTATAAACTTGACTTATCACCCAAATGGTAAGATAACGTTGGCATTGGTTTCACTAGTATAGCATGCACTACTCGAGTCACGGCATTCGCTTGTCTCGAAACAATCATTGAATGCAGCCAATAAGATTAATTCTCTAATAACAAATTAATTCCTGCATGCAACCTATTTAATAAATTACGCTTCACCAGAGACGGCTAATTTCGGCAATTCAAAACGCCCGCGCCAAATTCCTTATTCGTCAACTTAAAAAGCGCGCAAAGTTCTTACTTTTTTATTAGGCAATTAGGCAGCACAAGAGAGAAGGGTATCCCAGGAGTAGATTTAAACAACCTGTAGAAGTCCATGCAACTCTGTTTAAACTTTATCTTTCTTACCAGCAATGCTTTTAGCGTTGCAATTTGAATTTGTGTTTATTCAGATGCCCACAACTTGTTTTTGAAAGAAAAGACACGTTCAGTGGAAGCGTTAGTTCCAGGATGGCACATTATGAACTGAACTATATCTGACATGCGTTGATGGTTGTTTTTTTGTCTTTGACATGGGAGAATGCTTCTACCCACTGCTGTTACGTATATCATATGAGCATTATTGTTAAATAACTTGTGAATATAAAGCTTAAACAAGTGGCACTCAAATCACTCCGTTAATATTATGGTGATATCTGGTATCTCAATGTCTCCCTTCCTCTCTATCCCTCCCTTACGGGGTCCTGTCCTGCTCCCCCCAGCAGAGCTGAGGTGGTGGGGGTGATCGCACTCTTTTTACCAACCCTGGCGAGATTACCTGGCTGCTCAGTGTGAAATTCGTCGGACCCCACAGTAACGATAGTTTTTTGAGTGTGTGTACATACAGTAGTGTTTTAATTCCTTCCGCTGGTCACTCCTTTGCTGACGGATTGATTAAAACACTGACAGCAGGCAGCCTCGCAATAGGCTCTCTGCTGCCTGCTCGTTCATGTTTCCATGTTTCTTCTTCCTCCTCCTCCTCCTTTGCAACACTCGAAGATAATGTCTTGGATTAACCTTCACCCAACACCTTAGATGATAGTGGGAGGAGGAGGAGGAGGAGGAGGAGTTTTACAAAGATTGCGTGACTATTACCTGTTCATTTTTTGCCTATTCTTCTCTCTCTCTCTCTCTCTCTCTCTCTCTCTCTCTCTCTCTCTCTCTCTCTCTCTCTCTCTCTCTCTCTCTCTCTCTCTCTCTCTCTCTCTCTCTCTCTCTCTCTCTCTCTCTCTCCATCCTCCTTCCTGCCTCTTCTCCCATGTCTTCTCCTTCTCCCCCCTTCTTCCTCTCCATCCCTCCTCTTCTTCACATCTCCTCATCCCTCCATCTCCTATTCTCTCCATCTCCTCTTCCCTTAAATCCTCCTTGCTGTTCCATTTTCTTTCCTCCCTTCCTCTCCTCTTCATTCTCTTCCTCCTCCCATCTTCGGCTTTCACTTCCTTCACATTGTTCCCTTTTCTTTCCCCTTCTTATATCTTCACTCTCTCCCATCTCTTTCCTTTCTCCTTATATATCCCCTTTCTCCCTTCCTTTTCTTTTTTCCTTATTATATTTCATGTCTTCCTTTCCCATTCATCCCATACCCACCCATCATCACCTCTCTTTCTTCTTCTCTCGTTGAACCCTAGTATCCTATTATCCTTTCTTTTCTTTTTCTCTCCGTTTTGTCTTTTTCCTTCTCTTTTCCCTTCCTTCCTGTCCCTTTATCCTCCCAATTTTCCTTTCGTACCTCCTCCTCCTCCTCCCACTTTCAGCATTTTTCGTTTCCTCCTCATACTCTCCCATCTCTTCTCCCCCCTCCTTTTCCTCTCATTTTCCCTTCATCTTCCTCTACCTCCCCCGCCCATCCCGTCAGCTGTATGTATGTATGTGTGTGTGTGTGTGTGTGTGTGTGTGTGTGTGTGTGTGTGTGTGTGTGTGTGTGTTCGTGCGTGTGCAACAAAAATAAAGCCGTAAAAACATGTTCCAACGTGTTTTCGGCCCATTAAGTGGCGATACTTGTTAATAGGTGGGATTACACACACACACACACACGCACACACGCACACATTCACACACACACACACACACACACACACACACACACACACACACACACACACACACACACACACACACACACACACACACACACACACACACGAAACGAACAAGATAAGTCGAGAGAGAGAGAGAGAGAGAGAGAGAGAGAGAGAGAGAGAGAGAGAGAGAGAGAGAGAGAGAGAGAGAGAGAGAGAGAGAGAGAGAGAGAGAGAGAGAGAGAGAGAGAGAGAGAGAGAGAGAATTATTACCGGACACGGCTCGAGCGGATAAAGAAGAGAAAAGCGGTTGAAAAATTGTTAACAGTGAATATTTTTTTAATCTTTTTTACTTCTCGCTTTGAAGAACAAAAGGAAGAAGAGAGAAAAGATGAGAAGTGAAGAGGGAGGAAGAAGAGAACAGAAAAGAGAAGTGAAAAGGGAGGATGAGAAAATAGGAGAGAAAATAGGAGACATGAAGGGAAAATAGTAACAGAAAGAAGTGAAGAATTGAAGAAAGAAATGTTGTAATGGATAAGTAATTAGAAGAAAAGAGACAAGGAGTGTAAGATAAGAAAGAAATGATGTAAAAATGTACCGCTGAAAGGAAGAAAAGAAGAAAAAAGAGAAAAAGAAGAAAGAAAGTAAGAGGAAATATACTTAAGAAGAGAGAACAATAGGAGGAGGCAAGTCAGGTGGGGTTGATGGGGCTGAAAAAAAAGGAAAAAAAAAGATGACAAGACCATTACAGAAAAAAATGAGCTAGAAAGGCGTACTGATTGATTTTGACTCACACGTTCACGAAAAAATAAGACGGAGAAAAAAGATGAAAGGAGATATGAAAGAGAAAGAAGAGAAAGAGAGAAAAGAAAGTAGAATGATGATCTTTGTAGTAGTGGTAATGATGGTGACGACAGTGGGGTTGACAGGGGTGGTAAGGATAGTGGTGGTGGTGGTGATGATGAGATGGTGGTGGTGGTGATGGTGGTGGTGGTGGTGATGGTGGTGCTAGTGAGTGTTGATGATAGTGATGAAACAGAAAATGAAGACTAGTGAAAGCCAAAAGAACATTAATAGACATGTATACAAGAACTGAAGTCGATTCTTATACAATAAAAAAGGAAAAACAAATCTAATGAAACAAATCAAAAAAGAAAAGAGCAAAAGTTGATATGAACAAAAGAAACAATACAAAAAACAACAATGCAAGAAAGAAAAGAAAAACAGTTGATATGAATGCGAAGCGATACAAAAAAAAATAGAAAAACAGAAAAATGGAAACGAAAAGGATATCGAAAAACAAACGAAACAAAAAGAAAGACAACTGAGGAAAATAAAAGAAATGAGACACTTAAGTAAAATATCGAAATAAAGGAGAAAAGAGGAGGAAATAAATGTGTACCAGAGAAGGTTGTGGAGAATGTATGTTTGTATTTATGTATATATGTATCTATGTATATGTATGTATGTATGTGCGTGCTTGAGTGTGTTAGAGGGGCACAAATGAAAGGAAAGGAAGGGAAGGGAAGAGAGGCAGGGAAAGGGACTTGTAACACTGTTTTCCATTAAAGCGATGAGTGAAGACATTGCTAAGTGTTGCATTTACGGGATGAAGGGGGGAGAGAGAGAGAGAGAGAGAGAGAGAGAGAGAGAGAGAGAGAGAGAGATTGTATTATTTTTGCTAAGACACACAAGGACTGTCAAAAGGTTAAATATATATCGTTAGGGAGAAAGGGAAAGAGAAAGGGTCACACACACACACACACACACACACACACACACACACACACACACACACACACACACACACACACACACACACGCAAACACACACAGGTAGAAACACAGACAGGTAGAGACAGAGGTAGATGGATTTAGAGAGCCGGCGAGGCATAGAGAAAAAGACACAGAGGCTACGGAGAGCGAAGTGAAAATGGATTAATGGAATCAACGAGAGTGGAAAGAATAACAGCTGTTGCGAGAGAGAGAGAGAGAGAGAGAGAGAGAGGCAGTTAAACCTGAATCGCATATTCCGTATATTTTTCTCATATTTTGCTCCCTTTTTTTTTACGACCTCCACAACCTCCTCCTCCTCCTCCTCCTCCTCCTCCTCCTCCTCCTCCCTTCTTCTCTTGCGCCTCCTCCTCTTCCTCCTCTTCCTCCTCCTCTTCTTCTTCCTCCTCTCTGGGGATCTCAAGTAAAGTTTCTATGCATTACCCTGACTCCTGTCTCCCCTGGGGCTCGGAAAACCCACTCCCTTCCCTTCTCCCCACGACTCTCCCCCCTGTCCCCTCTCCCCCTCCTCTGTCTCTTTCCAGGCCATCCCCTTACTCACTCACCTTTCTTTCTCTCCTTCCCTTCTTCCTTTCACGTCTCCCTCCTTCCTCCTCTCCCTCCTCTCCTTCCTCCCTTTTCTTCTCCTTCATCTCCCTCCCTTCCACCTTTTCCTTTACTGCCCGCTTGGGGGGAAGGGGAGGAGGGAACAGGAGTGGAAGGGGGAGGGGAGAGGGGAGGATGTAAGAGATATAGGTGGTAGGAAGATTGGAAAGAGAGAGAGAGAGAGAGAGAGAGAGAGAGAGAGCGTGTATTGGGCCCATGAATTAGCTGTTTCTTGGGTCGTCCTCTGATTGGCTAGTTTTTTTCTCTCTCTCTCTCTCTCTCTCTCTCTCTCTCTCTCTCTCTCTCTCTCTCTCTCTCTCTCTCTCTCTCTCTCTCGTTCCTTTCTTCCTTCAAATATTTAATAAAGAAATCGTCAATCGTATCGCAAGAGAGAGAGAGAGAGAGAGAGAGAGAGAGAGAGGGGTGTTGCTGGTGAGGACTTTTCTAGAAATGCCCCGTCACCCCCTCCTCTCCTCTTCCCCTCCCCATTCCTCCCCTTGTACATCTACAGTGCCACGGTAATGAGTAATGATAATAATAATAATAATAATAATAATAATAATAATAATAATAATAATAATAATAATGATAATAACAACATCAGCAGTAGCCCTTTTTTAATGTCAGGGAGAGTAATGGAATATAGCCCTTCATGTTGTTATCTCCTTGTAGCAGCACTTGTAGGCCTCTCTCTCTCTCTCTCTCTCTCTCTCTCTCTCTCTCTCTCTCTCTCTCTCTCTCTCTCTCTCTCTCTCTCTCTCTCTCTCTCTCTCTCTCTCTCTCTCTCAAACACCCACACCCACACCCACACACCATCCCATGTGAAATAAGAGTTAAGAAAAAGAGGTAGAAAAAAGAATACAAGGACGAGAGGGGAGGTTATAGAAGGGGGAAAAGGAGGAGGAGGAGGAGGAGGAGGTTTTACGGGAACATGAATAAGGAAAATTAAAACAAGGCCAAAGGAAAACTGAAAAAAAGGAGGTTACTGATAGAGAAGAAGAAGAAGAAGAAGAAGAAGATAAAATGGCAAAAAATGAGAAGAATGACAAAGGAGAACAACAAGAAGAAAAACAAAAACAAGAAGAACAACAAAAACAAGAATAAGAACGAAAGAAATAAAGAAAATGAAAGAGAAAGAACAAGAAGGAGACAGAGAGAAAACGAAGACCTTAAAGAACAAGAAGAGATGGATGACAAGCATGTTTTTAAAATGGAAGCGAAGGGGGGAGGGGGGGAAGGTCGTGCGAAGGGAAGAGAGAAAGAAGGAAAGAAGAATGGGAAGGACGTGGAGGAGGAGAAGGGGTAAAAGAATAGGAAGAAACGGGAAAGAAAAAGGAATATGTAGGCTGTGAAGGAAGAAAACAAAGGAGGAGGAGTAGGAGGAAGAAAATGAAGAGGAAGAGAAGGAAATATGTAGAAAATAGAGGAGGAGGAGGAAGAGGAGGAGGAGGAGGAGGAGGAGGAAGAAGAGGAGAAGTAAGGAGAGGTAAAGGATTCTAAAATGAAGGAGTGCAAAGAGGAGATGGAGGAGGAGGAGGAGGAGGAAGAGGAGAAGGAAAGACGAGAATGAGGAAAAGGCGAAGAGGAAGAGAAGAATGTGGAGGAGGAGAAGGAGGAGGAGGAGGAAAAAAGAGGAGAAGAATGTGGAGGACGAGGACGGGGTGGAGGAGGGAAATATTAAAAAAAATAGAAAACGATGAGGAGGAAAGTAAAGCAGGAAGGAGGAGGAGGAACAGGTAAAACAGGAGGAGGAGGAGGAGGAGGAGGAGGAGGAGGAGGAGGAGGAGGAGGAGGAGGAGGAGGAGAAGGAGGAGGAGGAGGAGTAAAGAGAAAACTTTCACACCATAATAACGATAAATCCAACGCGGAAATCTTATAACGCGATTAACCGCCCATCTTCCTCCTCCTCTCCCTCTCCTCCTCCTCCTCCTCCTCCTCCTCCTCTTCGCACTTATTTCCTTCCTTGCACCTTATTTCCCGCACACCTATTACACCGGCCAACTCACGCCCACCAACGACACACACACACACACACACACACACACACACACACACACACACACACACACACACACACACACACACACACACACACACACACACACACACATAGATGATCATGCATTGGGGTCGGTTTCCCTTTTATTTGTTTTTATTATTATTTGTTATT
>NC_066545.1:2645176-2650176 GCF_024679095.1 Eriocheir sinensis
TTTCAGCGGCCCAATTTTCTCCCGTGTTTTTGTTCTATACATCTGAAAGAAGCCTTTAGGATTACTTTTCGCCTCATTTGCTACTTTGATCTCATAATTCCTTTTTGCTATCCTGGTGTTCTTCTTCACTAATCTAGATAGTTCGACATACCGGCCCCTGAGATGTGTTTCAACATTCTTTATTTTCTGATAAATTCCCTTCTTTAACCCTATCTCGCGTTTTAGTCCACGATTCATCCACTTAGGGTCATTGTTTTCTTTTCTAAGTGTTCATTGTGGTATATGCTGTCCTTTCCCCTCTTCTATTACTCTAACTAAATTATTGTAAGACATTTCTACCTGGTTCTCCTGGCTCTCCAACCCACAGTTCTGGACCTCATGTATCCCAAAATTATCCTAGTTTACCCCTTCAAGATGTCTTCGAAGCCCCTCGTAATTTGCTCTCCTAAAATCTGGCACTTACACTGGGCTTGGTTCGCGGGTTACCGCCCAGTCTAAGCTAAAACGAACCGTTCTGTGGTTTCTATTTCCTAACACTCCGCCCACCTCCAGCTCACGTAGCAAGTTTCCATTATTAGTTTGGACTAAGTCTAATATGTTATCTCCACTGGTAGGCTCAGTAACTACCTGCTTAAGGAAATTATCTTGTATAACTTCAAGAAAATCTTCGGCTTCCAGGTCACCCACTAGGTCTTCCCAGTCTATATTCCTATATTTAAAGTCCCCCATTATGCAGACATTTTTACTCCTACTCGCCCTGCCAATCTCCTGTAATAATATACTGGTGTCCTGCCTGTTAAGGTTGGGTGACCTGTACAGAACTCCTAGAGTTAGTTTTTCTTTCCCTTTGTAATCGTCCACCCAAACTGATTCTGAATCCATGTTAGTTTTGACTGAATTGTTAACTAAACATCTAAGTGAGTCTTTAACACATAGCGCAACTCCACCTCCCTTTCTGCCCCTTCTGTCTTTGTGAAACATCTGATAACCCGTTATTTCAAATTCCGATCTAAAATTTCTATTGGCAGTGTCTATCCATGTCTCAGTGATCGCTATTATGTCAAAATTTTCTGAACAAGCTTCACCCCTTAGTAAGTCTATCTTGTTTCTGAGGCTCCTGCTGTTAGTATAGAAGATTCTTAGCCCGCCCTCTGTTACCCCCCTATAATTACTTCCAAGTTGCCTGGTTGTATTATGAGCTAGATGTCCTCTCTCATTACTCCTCCCCCCCTCGCCTATACTAAAAAATCCCTCAGGGTACCAAGTGCTCGCTCAAGGGAGTCTGAGAGAGCCTCACACACACACACACACACACACACACACACACACACACACACACACACACACACACACACACACACACAGGGTTTAAAGTGAATAAAAATCGGATTATTGCTTTTAATTTACTTAGTGTGATGCTTTTTGTTCTGCCCGAAGGTGTGATGATAAACAACCGTGTGTGTGTTTGTTTGTACGTTAATGTTGTAATGTGTTGATCAGCTGACGAGGGTTTCGTTGTGTTTGGTGTTGTTTGCTTGTGTGCGTGTTTGTTTGCTCGTGTGATTAGCATGTGTTAATGACGATGATGATGATGGTGATGATGATGATGATGATGATGATGATGATGAGGATGAGGAGGAGAAGGAGGAGGATATTGTTTTATCTTTTTATTTTTGTTGTTGTAGTATTAGTATTAGTTGTTAATACTTATCTCTGTATCTGTATCTATCTATCTTTATCTATCTATCTGTATACGTATATCCATCTATCTATCTATCTATCTACCTATAAAAATATTATTATTATTATTATTATTATTATTATTATTATTATTATTATTATTATTATTATTATTATTATTATTATTATTATTATTATTATTATTATTATTTTATTATTTTTTATTATTTTTACTATCATCAGTCATATGCCGTCAACATCATCATCATCATCACACACTAACATCATCATCATCATCATCGTCAGCATCACACACTAACATCATCATCATCGTCATCATCATCACACTAACATCATCAGCATCAGCATCATCACACACTAACATCATCATCATCATCATCATCATCATCATTATCACACACTAACATCATCATCATCATCATCACACACTAACATCATCATCATCATCATCATCACACACACTAACATCATCATCATCATCACACACTAACATCATCATCATCATCATCATCATCATCATCATCATCACACACTAACATCATCATCATCATCATCATCATCATCATCACACACACTAACATCATCATCACCATCGTCATCATCATCATCATCATCATCACACACACTAACATCATCATCACCATCGTCATCATCATCATCATCATCATCATCATCATCATCATCACACACACTAACATCATCATCACCATCATCATCATCATCATCATCATCATCATCGTCGCCGTCATCACTAATGTTCCAGCCCGTGTCAACTCAATTAATCTCTTTCATGATTTTGGAAACCTGTATAAGTAATTTTTTTAACAGAATATTACAAATCGTACCCCAGGAAAAAAAGGCAAACTAGTCTATGTTTCGTAGGAAAAAAAGAGCATTTCGGGTGCAAATCCAATGCCCTATTAAAGACTTTTTTATTCAACAGCGTAATGGAGGTGTGTTTTTTGTGTTTTTGTTTTGTCACTCGTTCAGAAAAATACTCGAGGGATCGGCAGCGGAAGAATCTGGGAATAATTAATCACGCGTCATTAGTCCGCACATTTATAGTAGTCAGTCCTGTTTTTTTTTATTATTTAGTGTTATTTTTTGCTCCTTTCCGGACTCAGATGCAGATTAAGTGTTTCCTAAAAATTCTGTATCGTCAAACTAATAAATTTGGCGGATTTGGCGGCTTTAGTTATGGAATGCGCTTAGCGTTGAGAAATTGTTATTGTTGTTATTATTATTATTATTATTATTATTATTATTATTATTATTATTATTATTAGTAGTAGTAGTAGTAGTAGTAGTAGTAGTAGTAATAGTGGTAACAGTAGTAGTTATTTTTGTTGTTGCTGTTGTTGTTGTTGTTGTTGTAGTTGTTGTTGTTGTAGTTTTTGTTGTTGTAGCAGTATATTAGAGAGAGAGAGAGATTATCAACACACACACACACACACACACACAGACAGATACACACACACACACACACACACACACACACACACACACACACACACACACACACACACACACACACACACACACACACACACACACAGACAAGGAGGAGGAGTACATTTCCATTTTAATCTTTCTTTCATTGCTTTCTCCTCGTTTTGGGAACCGTTGGGAAGAGAGAGAGAGAGAGAGAGAGAGAGAGAGACTATAATTCGTACATATACACAGTAGCAATACCATTACTTCCTCCTTTCTCTCTCTCTCTCTCTCTCTCTCTCTCTCTCTCTCTCACTCTCTCTCTCTCCTCATAAAAAGTGAAAATAAGCAAATTCTCTCTATTCACACTTTTTTTCCGCTTTTCTCTCTCTCTTTCGTCTTTGCATCATTTTTATTTTCTTCCTTTTATTGCACTTAATCCCTTCTTGGAGGATTTAATTAAGACGTCTTCATTTGGCGGGAAGGGGGGCGAATGGAGAGGTAGGAAAGGGAAGGCGGGAGGGGGACTGGGTTAGCTTAAACGCCATTGGGAGATTAGCTGAGAGGTGGGGAGGGAGGGGTGGGGGAGAGAATGTAAGGTGGAGGGAAAAGTGGGGTGAAGATGTTAAGTAGGGAGGTGTAGGAAGGGGGCAGGAGAGGGGAGAGGGTATGGAGGGAGAGGAGGGGGTGAAGATTTAAGCAAAAGTGTGGGGGGGTGGGGGGATGGAAGGGGGTAGGAAGGGGAGGGGGGAAGGGGAGGTAAAGTAAAAGAAAGGATTTGGGCTGGCTCTGAGGGTATCTGGTTGTGGTGAGGGGGGGGTGAGGAGGGGCGGTGGGGGTCGTTGTGAGTGAGGAAAGGTGGAAGAAAAGACGAGGGGGAGGAGGGGTCAAGGAGGGGAAGAGGGTGCTGAAAAAAGTGAGTAAAAAGAATGAGAGAGAAAGGTAGTGAGATTAATGTGGGAAGGAGGGGAGTGAAGGGGAGGGGAAGGGAACGAAAGGAAGGGAGAAGAGGGAAGGGTAAGGAGGGAAAGAAACTAGATAAGATGGTGAGGAAGAGGAAGAGGAAAAGAGATGGTAAAGGAGGGAAGAAGGAAAGTCAAGGGAGGGAATGGGAAGAGGCGGAGAAATATGAGAAAGGAGGAAAAATAAGAAAGAGTAAATGACGATGAGGAGAGGGGGGAGAGGAAAAAGAAAGAGGAAGAAGGGAAGAAGAGGAAAAGAGGGTCAAGAAAAATAAGGTAAGAAAAAGAGGTAAAAATGGAAAAGATACGAGAGATTAAAAGCGGAAAATTAGAGAGAGGAGGAGGAGGAGGAGGAAGGGGAAGGAAATGAATAGGGGAAAAAAGAAGAGAAAAAACAAACAAAATAAAGAAAATAAGCGAGAAAGAAGTAAAAAGGTAAAGAAAAATAGATGCAAAAGAAGAGGAAGGAGAAGGAGGGAGGGAGAAAGAGGAAGGAGGAGGAGGAGGAGGAGAGGAACAAGCGGAGAAAGAAGGGGAAGAAAACAGGGTCAGGAAAAAAAGTAAGAAATAAAAGTAAGGAGAGAAGATGCCAAGGAAGAGGGAGGGAGGAGAGGGGGGAGGAAGAGGAGGAGGAGGAGGGTAAAAAGAAGAGAGGTAAAAAGAAGAGGAAGATAAGGGGGGGGGGGGCGGCAGGGGGCAGTGTCTCACGGTTCATTGTAATATACAGTACACCCCCCCATACCATGCCCCCCCCACCCTTTGCCCCCTCCATTCCCCCCCTCCCCTAAGCCTCCCCCCTCCCCCTTTCACCTGCAATATCGTGAACAATTTTTTAAAGAGGGGAGGAGAGGGGCATGTGGAGGGGGTTGGGAGGGGGGAGGCGGGAGAAGGGGATTGTCACGCGAT
>NC_066545.1:2655176-2660176 GCF_024679095.1 Eriocheir sinensis
AGATCGGTAATTCGGCGGCTCCATCAACTAATTCCGGCAACTATATCCGGCAACTGGCAACTAATTCCAGTAACTAATTCCAACAACCGATTCCAGACCTCAAATGCTTTACCTTAGAAAAAATAAAGTCGTCATTAGCGCTGGGAAATTACTTTATTTGATCTTAAAGCAAATGACGTTCGTTGTAGTTTCCTTTTTAGGCAGATTCAGGTTTGTGCCGAAATATGCATCGCCGAAAAGTATGTGCGGGCGAGGTTTTGGAAAGGAATGCAGATAGAGGGCGACGCTGACTGGAACGCGGAATTGAGTTTTTTTATTTATATATTTTCCTTTTCTCTGTTTCATTCTGGTTTTCTTTCCTGCTTCTTTCTTCATCCACTACTCCTCCTCTCCTTTATCTCTTATTCCCGTCCTATTTCTTTTTTTCTTCTGTCTTATTTTCCTTTTTCTCCTGTTTTGCTTCTTCCTGTATTTACTATTTCCTTTTTTCCCCTCTACTTTTCCTATCCTATGTCTTTTCTTTTTTGTCTCATTCATATTTTTTTCCTGTTTTGGTGTTCCTTTATTTACAACCTCCAGATTTTCCCTCGTCTTCTTCCCTTATTCCTTACTTTTTCCTTTCTATTTATTTTCCTCTATCGCCTTTATTCTCCTTTCTTGCTGCCTTTATTTACTCTTTCCTTCATATTTTTCCCTTATCCCTTTCTTTTCCTCTCCTATTTTTTCATTCTTCATTTTCTCCTTTCTTACTCATTCCTTTATCCTCTTCTATTTCTTTTCCTCATCTTTTCCCATCTTATTCCCATCTTATTCCTTCTCTTTATTTTTGACACTTTTCTTTTTCCATAATTTTTCTTTCCTTCATATCGATTACTCCTTTTCATCTATTCTTGATGCCTGACTTTTCCCTTCCTATTTATCCTCCATGCCGTCATTTAATTCCCTTTCGTTTTATCTTATTCCATCCTCTCTCCTCTCTTCCCCCTTTCCTTTTCTTCCTTTCCTTTTATTTGTTGTACTTCTTATCTCCAGTATCTCGATTGATTTACTTTTCTTATACATTTCTTGCCTGTTTTCATGTTTTCCTTCCTTTCGTCTTCCTTTATTCCCTCTCCCTACTCCCTTTCCCTTCTGCACCACATCCTATCTTCTTGGTTCATTTTCTTTTCCCCATCTTCCCTGTTTCCCTGTACTTCCCCGTCTTTTCCCCTACCTTCTTTTCCCTTTCTCTCCTTCTCTCCCTCCCCCTTCTCCATCACATCCTGTCTTCGTACATTTTCTTTTCCCTTTCTTGCCTTTTTCCCTGTTCTCTCCCTTCCCTTTCCCCTTCCTTCCTTCCCTGTCCTCTCTCCTTCTCTCTCTCTCTCTCTCTCTCTCTCTCTCTCTCTCTCTCTCTCTCTCTCTCTCTCTCTCTCTCTCTCTCTCTCTCTCTCTCTCTCTCTCTCTCTCTCTCTCTCTCTCTCTCTCTCTCTCTCTCTCTCTCTCTCTCCCCCTTCTCCATCACACCCTGTCTTCGTTAGTCATCCCTGCCACGCCTATTCCCATCTCATTATTTTCGCCTCGTTCCCGCCCTTGCCTCACCCTCTTATATTCCCTCTCCGATACGCCTAGTTTATCTCTTATTCTCTTCCCTTATAACCTTCCCACTTCTTTTCCTCAATAATAGCGTTTACCTCACCTTCCCTGATTATCTTCCTATTTCTTACTTGAAAAAGATGAAAACTATGATGAATAATACCTAGTTTAAGTAAAGCGTTCGGCAAAGTTCCTCACCACTGGCTGTTATTAAAATCAAGGTAACATTGCATTAATATTGCAATCCGGCCAGCGAAACCCCAGGAAAATAAATGCCAAACAACATCTACTTGCAAATACTGTTTGACAAGTCTGCGCTCCTCACCTCACTCTTAGAGAGTTGCCAGGTCTGCCCTTTTAAAGACTGTCTGTCCTTTTTGAGATCTGGTTGTCCTATTTAATTTAAACAAAAAAACGACAGGCTGAAACTGTCTTGTCGTGGGGCCGTGCTGTCCCGTGTGTGCGACCTACAGCAGAAGATCGCCGCTTTCCTTCGTCAGAAAAATCTTCCCCACGCTGATCACTTTGACCCGCAATGGCTCGCTGGCCTGTGCCTACTCAAGGACAGCGCTGCGCATCTGAACGCCCTCAACGTGAAGCTGCAAGGCAAAGACATTCTCCTGGCAGACATGCACACACACATCAATGCCTTCAAGGTTGAGGTTTAGATTTGCTCAGTTATTTGATGTTAAGTTGGAGTAGTTTCCTTGCCTTGCTGCACCTACTGTTGTGAGCTGCTCTCCTTCAAAATGAAGGACACGCAGTCTCGACTTTGCTCCCACCTCTCAGGCCTCCACCTCAATGACTTTATTCTGTTGTCAACCTCATCCACCGAGTCTGACATTGAAATACTTAATGGCAAACAGCACCAATTATCTCACTCATCTGTATGTTTTCTCTTTTACCTTTTTTTACTTTGGTGTTTTCGTTATCCCTCCGGCATGCGGCCTACTCCCGAAATTCTCATCTGGCCCTACCTTGGAAAAGGTAACCGCCCCTGCAACATATGGTCACACGTCTCCTTGACACTAACCGTAAACGTATGTTGCAAGTGTCTTTTTTTAGAATTATAATGGAATACACTAGCTTCACGTCTGAAATGGCAACACTTGCCCGACCGCGATGGCACCCTAACTCGAAGGAAGGCTAAGCAGGTCAGGTCACCTCAGTTTGATGAATAGGGCGGGGTTCCCACTATTCCGTTTTCACGGATCCGTCGACCGTGAGTGACGTCATCAACGGAGCCCGGGCCCGGCGCGGAGCCCGTCCAGAGATGAACTCAAGTTATCTTTTGGATCCGGGGTAGGGGTGGTGGTGCTGATGCAGTGATGTTGAATATCCTACATATCATGAAAATATGAAACAGAAGTACTTAGCTACAAAATAACATATACAAGAAGTCGTTGTGGTTAATGCTGTCCATATGTTTGTCAACAAATGATGAGCGATGGACTGACGGAGTAGATCATCCGTGCCGAGCGGCCGCTGTTTCGCTGACGTCATTTTGACGTCATTAACGTCGACGGATCCGTCAAAACGGAATAATGGGAACCCCGCCTAAATCTATAATGCATCTGATTTTCAGGATGTTCGGATAAGATGTCTTTTTTTTTCTAATGATACTGACGTGACGGTTCCTATCAAAACTTGGTCTACATTTGTTAACCAGACGACAATTCACCTATTTTTGGTGAGTACAGGTACAAGTGTAGGACCGCTTTTGCACAACCTGGTCCGCGAGGACCCAGATATCAGAGGACATTATGTATCTCTTTGGCCTTTGCAATGCCGACTCTGAGCAAAACTTTTCAACTCGGAAATATGGCCTTCCATCCAAACTGAAACAGGGCTGGAAAGCTGCATCCAGTTTAATTAAGGTCCAGTTTCACCGATTTAAGGTTGTCACACCATCCAATCAAGAAGACATATGCAATTTTTTGACAAGGCTGAGAACGCTGACTACCAACGACATTGCCTCAGAAGAGGTAACTGCAGACTGCCTCACAGCCAGGGACAGAGGGGAAGTTTTTGCGTTACAGAATGCAAAGGCGAGATTGGGTGAAAAGACAGTCCTTTTCTTCGATTGCCAGAAATGGCAGAAAAAAAAATTGAAATATTTAAAAATATGACCCTTAGCTCTCGGAGCTTGAAGTTTCCGCTCGCCCCCGTCGGCCCTTAGGTCCGGGGCAAGAAGGCGGCTGACGGACGGGAGGGGTCCCATATGCTTAATTAAAACCTTGGGAGTGGCTGGATCGAGATATTTTGGACTTGCTTTTTGGTCACCTAAATGTTAAGTTTTCTTTTTATCTGTAGTTGACTGAACTAAACAAACCACTACATCAAAATACATAAGAAATTGTACTTCAAATTTATCCAGTCACAACCCATGTCAGCAACATTATATTAGTTGTAGACTCACCTGATTCGCACCTGACCTCAGTGCACGGCTACGTCCCCTTTCCTTCTGGGGAAATGAAAAGGGAGTGTGGGAAGGGCAGGGGTGGGGGAGTCTAGATTTCCTGTCTTTCCTTCTCTTAACTCCCGCCCCCTTTGCTCCGCCCTCTCTCCTTCACCCCCATATAGACTTCCTCTCGTGTCCTTCATTCCTTTCCTTCCCGTCTCTTTCACTTAATTGCTTCCTCATTCCTTCACCTCTCAAGACTTCCTCTCCTGCCCCTTATTCCTTTCCTTTCCTTCTTTTTTCCTTGCTTTTTCCTCTTTCTTTCTCCGTCACCTCCAGGGGTTCCTAACTATTATTTACCCTTTACCCCATTTTCCACAACTCCCTTCACTTATTACTCATGCTTATACACAACTAAATTTTAGCACCCATACTCTGAAAACTTATAAGTAAATTTGTATGCGGAATATTAGGCAGAGGTATTGTTCGAATGAAAAAATACAGAAAAGGACATAATTCAGCCTGTCCTAATTTCAAGCCTAACACAATGGGTATGATTTTACTTCGATTTTTTTCTTGGTTGCCTTCTGTGTTCCCATTACCACACAGAAAAGAACATGTTGAGGACTCTTCCTCTAGGCTACCTTTCCTGTCCTTCATTTCTTTCCTTTCCTTCTCTTTCCCTTACTTCTTCCTCTGTCCCTCTTCTGCACCCCTCCTCTACCTCCTTTCTTTCTTTCCTTTCCTTCTCTTTCCCTTACTTCTTCCTCTGTCCCTCTTCTGCACCCCTCCTCTACCTCCTTTCTTTCTTTCTTTCCTTTCCTTCTCTTCCCATTCCTCTCCCCCTCTCCCCTACCTCCCTCTCTATACTCCTTTCCTTCCCCTTCATTCCTTTCCTACCCTTCTCTTCCCACCCCTCTCCCTTACCTCCCTCTCTATACTTTCTTCCCTCTCCTTCATTCCTTTCCTACCCTTCTCTTCCCACTCCTCTTCCCCTTTCCCTTACCTCCCTCTCTATAGGTAC
>NC_066545.1:2665176-2727676 GCF_024679095.1 Eriocheir sinensis
GACTTAAACTCTCTCAAGGGGAGGGTATCAGGACACCTCTCCTCCCGAAATTGACTTCTCTTTCGGCCACTCCTCTCTAATCTTTTTAGGGGCAGTAAGTAGCGGGGTTTTTTCCATTATTGTTTTTTTAAGCCCTTGAACGGTCTCCTTTGCTATAAAAAAGTAGCAGTAGTAGTAGTAGTAATAATAGTAGTAGTAGAAGTAGTAGTAGTAGTCGTAGTAGTAGTAGTAGTAGTAGTAGTAGTAGTAGTAGTTGTAGCAGCAGCCGTAGTAGTACTGTAGAATATACCTTCAACATGCCATTTTTTACCTTTTACGTGTTCGTTCTTAATTACCTCGGCACAAGTGCAACTTATTACCCTCGCTGTACAGGTAATTGAGTTGCGAGCACACACACACACAAGTATATGGAACAGGATATTTTTATTGGCGTGTGTGTGTGTGTGTGTGTGTGTGTGTGTGTAAGTCACCACGGCCTGATCACGTGTCGGACTCGTAATCGCCAGCAGGTACCCTCCCGACATGACCAAGTGCTCTTTATAGTCGATCTCTGGGTACTGCCAAGACCGCACACACCACACACCCCATCCCCCTTGTTCAAGGTGGGACAATAACCACTCCAAGTCAACGGAAAGAATCCGGTCTGAGCGGGCTGGAACCGCCGCCCTGTCAGGCCGTCAAGCCTGGCAGCGCAGCGCTCTAACCAGCTGCGCCACGGAGTGGTAGTGTTTGTGTGTGTGTGTGTGTGTGTGTGTGTGTGTGTGTGTGAGAGAGAGAGAGAGAGAGAGAGAGAGAGAGAGAGAGAGAGAGAGAGAGAGAGAGAGAGAGAGAGAGAGAGAGAGAGAGAGGTAATTTCTTTGTGGCATTGATTCCTCCAAATTTAGCAGATATTGCGTTACGTATACTTTTTTCCTGAGCTCCTCCTCCTCCTCCTTTTCCTCGTTTTCTCCTCGACCTCCTCCTCCTCCTCCTCCTCCTCCTCCTCCTAGTCCTCCTCCTCCTCCTCCTCCGTCACCGCCGCCTCACCAATAAGCCTTCGAGATACTTAAGTCTCCCTTCCGTAAAATATTCAGGCTTCCATTTTCTCCAATCCTCTTGTCGCAACTATCGCCCGTTTTCTTTGCCGCTTAAAAACGCTCACCACCACCACCACCACCACTACTACTACTACTACTACTACTACTACTACTGCTGCTGCTGCTGCTACTACTACTACTACTACTGCAACCCTCCAAATCTTAAACACTATCAACACTATTATCATTATTACCAAAGCTCACCACCACTACCACCACCACCACCACCACCTCACCTTTCGTGTGCTCCAGGTAATTCTATAAACTAGACGCCAATTTGTATCTACCTGTAATTACCGATCGACACACCTGGATCTCACAGCTGTCCAATTTACGTTCATTACCACCTGAGTTTCTATCCCCTCCCCCCTCCGTCCCCTTTTCCTCCCCTCTCTTCTCCCCCTCCCCTGTTCCCCTCTTTCTCCCTCTCTCTCTCCCCCTCTCTCACCTGTGCCACCAATCAACACCTGTCCCCGGAATAATGTAATTGTCCTTTGCTGAAATAATGGGCGAAGGAAAAAAAAAATGTATTTGTTAATTTTTTGTTTGTTTGTTTGTGTGTTGTAGGGAGGGGGACAGTGAGGGGAGATGTGGGTAGCTGGGTGGGGGGGTAGTGTGTGTGTGTGTGTGTGTGTGTGTGTGTGTGTGTGTGTGTGTGTGTTCCTCTTTTAAGGAAAATAATACGTAAGTTGATATTACTACTACTACTACTACTACTACTACTACTACTACTACTACTACCGTGATCCCTTACTCTATATTCCTTACCATATCACCATCCCTTTATTTTTTTGTTATTAATATTCATCCCATCCTTTACCTTCCTCTCCCTCCCTTTCCCTCTTCCTCCCTCTCTCCCCTCCCCTTCCCCTCCTCTCCCTCTCCCTCCCTATCATCTTCCCTAATATCTTACCTACCACTTGTTCCTCGCTCTTACCCCTCTTACACTCCTACTTCCTTTTCCCTTTTTCCCCTCTCATTCATCCCCCCTCTCCTTTCCACCCTCTGCTCCCTTCCCTCTTCATTCCATTCTCCTCCTCGCCTGTGACCCTCTCCTCCTCCTCCTCCTCTTCCTGCACTGCCAATAAGTGTCAATCTACACGCATGATAAATATTAGTGTGAGTTATGTCCGCTAAACACAGGGGCGGGCAGAGATACGGCTGGGGGGCTTCACGTGTACCGGGGCCGTTACCGCGTGTCACACTCCCCGAAGTTTGTGGGCCCTGGGGGAGTGGAAGGGGACGAGAGGGCCAGAGGGAGGATGGGAGGGAGAGGGGATTGAGGGGTGTGGGAGGCGAATAGAGAGCCAGGGGAGGAGGGGAGGACGAAGCAGGTGGGAGAGGAAGAGGGAATGGCTCTGGAGGTGAGAGAGAGGGGGAGAGGAGAAGCAGAGGGAATGGTGTTGGGGAGGGGGGACGAGAGAGCCAGGGAGAGAAGGGGAGGGCGAGGGCAAGAGGAGAGGTGGAGGGAATGATTCTGGGGTGGGGTCGAGAGGAAGGGGAGGAGGGGAGACCGAGGGGGAGAGGAGAGGCGAAGGGAATGGTCCTTAGGTAAAGGAGTGAGGGAGAAGTGTACAGAAGGGAAGTCAAGGAGAGGGAATTAGGTAAGGGTGAAGGGTGAGTGAGGGAGATGTATTAAGGGAGGGGAATTATGGTGTGAGGGGGAGAGGAGAAGCGAGGTGAATGGTTCTCAAGTTAAGGAGTCAGGGGGAAATGAAAAGGAAGGAAGTCAAGAAGAGAATGGGAATGGTAAAGGATTGGGAAAGGGGTGAAGTGTGAGAAAGAGAGAAGGAGAAGTGAATGTGAGGGGGAGAGACGAAGAGAGTAGTTAAGGAGTAAAGGAAAAGTGAAAAGAAGGGAAATCAAGAGGGAATGGGAAGGGTTAAGGAATGGGGAAATAAGGTAGGGGTGAAGGGTGGGAAAGGAAGAGGTGGTTGATAAGGGGAGAGGCATAGAGAAGTCAAGGAGAGGGAGGAATGGGAAGTCTTAAGAAATTGGATAAAGGTGAAGGGTGGTAGGGACAGGAAAGGTGAAGGGGAGTGCGAGGGGAGAGGGGAAGGGAATGGTTGTTAGGTTAGGGAGTGAGGGAGAAGTGAAAAGAAGGGTGATTGAAGGAGAGGGATTGGAAAGGGTTAAGGGGAGATGGTTGGAAGAGTGAAATAGGGAGAGATGGTAGGACTGAAGGGTGGAGGGGAAAGGAATGGTTGTTAGGTTAGGGAGTGAGGGAGAAGTGAAAAGAAGGGGGATTGAAGGAGAGGGATTGGAAAGGGTTAAGGGGAGATGGTTGGAAGAGTGAAGTAGGGAGAGATGGTAGGGATAAGGGGTGGGAAAGGGAGAGGTAGGAAGGGGGGGATGAGAGGGGAGGTGAAAGAAGGGAAGGAAGGAAAGAAGAAGGTTAAGGAAGGAGAAAGAAATAAATGGGAAGGAAAAGGAAAGGGTGAAATAGCGAGAGATAGGTGGGAAGGGAGGTGAAATAGGGAGATAGGTGAGTGAAGGGAAAGGAAAGGGGAAAAGTAGGGAGAAAGGTGGAAAGGGAAAGGGTGAAATAGCGAGAGATAGGTGGGAAGGGAAAGGGAAAGGGTGAAATAGGGAGAGATAGGTGGGAAGGGAAAGGGAAAGGGTGAAATAGGGAGAGATGGGTGGGAAACATGGACAAGCATGGAAACATGGACTTGCAGGCAGCGGAAAGCCTGTTGGCTCATTACTAGGCTGCCTGCGTTCAGTGATTTAATCAATCCGTTTGCCATAGGAGTGGCTTGCAGGGAAGGATTAAAGCACTTGTGTACCTACTCTTGGATACGTTCAGTTCACTCCCGATGCAGCAAAGTGGCGATCAATGCGTTTCTTGAAGGAGTTGATGGTCTCTGCGCTAACCACTTCTGCAGGGAGGCTGTTCCAGTGGCGAACCACTCTATTAGAGAAATAACTCCTGCCGATGTCGGTATTGCATCGCTTTGCTTGAATTGTTTTTCCATTGTTTCTTGTTCTCAGGTTAGTTTGTAGCGTGAAGAGTTTGGAGTGATCAACGTTGCTGAGCTTGTTCAGGTACTTAAAGACTTGTATCATGTCTCCCCGCAGTCGTCTCTTTTCCAGCGTGAAGAGGTTGAGTCGCTCGAGTCGCTCTTCATAGGGCTTCGTCCTCAGTGATGGTATCATTTTCGTGGCGAAGCGCTGTACTCTCTCAAGTAATTCAATGTCTTTCCTGTAATTTGGAGACCAGAATTGCACGGCGTATTCCAGGTGGGGCCTTACCAGCGAATTATACAAGGATAACATAACTCCCGGCGTCTTGTATTCGAAGTTCCTCGCTATGAACCCAAGCGTTGTATTGGCTTTCTTACAGGCGGACTTGCAGTGTTTTGTTTGTTTCAAGTCACTGCTGATGGTGACCCCGAGGTGGTTCGCCACCCATGTGGTATGTGTGATTGCTGTTTCTGGATCCGATATGCATTATTTTACATTTGATAGTGTTGAAGGACATCTACCATTTTTCCAACCACCGAGTGATCTGGTCCAGGTCTCTCTGGATAATTTCGCAGTCTGTCGTCGTGAGGGCCTTCCCACCCACCTTTGTGTCGTCGGCAAATTTTGAAAGATTGGATTTTAATCCTAGTTCTAGGTCGTTGATATATATGATGAAGAGTATGGGTCCCAGCACTGACCCCTGTGGCACTCCACTTGTGACCGGGAGCCACTCGGAGGCCTGTCCGTTGAGTACAACTCGTTGTTTTCTTCCAGTGAGCCAGTCTTTGATCCACGCTGTCAGATCGTCGCCTAACCCCGCCGACTTGAGTTTCTTGAGGAGTCTTTCGTGTGGCACTTTGTCAAAGGCTTTTTGAAAGTCTAGATAACATCACTGGGGATATGATTATCCGTTTTCATAGATACCTTGGAAGAAGTCCAATAAATTGGTTAAGCATGAGCGCTTGTTCCTGAAACCGTGCTGAGCATCGGAAATGATGTTGTTGTCTTCAAGGAACCTAACGAGTTTGTCTCTGATGATCTTCTCGAGGATTTTTCCCGCCACTGAGCTCAAGCTGATTGGTCTGTAGTTTAGGGCCACACTTTTGTCTCCCTTTTTGTAGATCGGTGTTACGTTCGCTTGTTTCCAGTCTTTCGGGACTTTGTTTTGTTGTAGTGACAGATTGTAGATGGCGGTGAGTGGCTTGAAGATTTGCTGCTTGAGTTCCTTGAGCAGCCTGGGTGACAAGTCGTCGGATCCGGTGGACTTGTTTGTCTCGAGTTTGTCTAGGTACTTTTTCACATCCCGTTCGTCGATTGTACCAATTTCTAGGGGGGTGATTCCCATCGGTGGGGTAGGGCTCTCGGGTACGGACTGGGTATTCTCGACCGTGAACACAGACGCGAAGTTTCTGTTTAGGATTTCGACCATTTGTCTGCTGTCCTGTGTTAGTACGTCACTTTCATCTTTTAGGGGACCGATATTGCTTTTTGTCTTCTTTTTGGTTCTTATATACGTGAAGAACTTTTTCGAGTTGGACCTGGCTTCGCGTGCAATTTGCTTTTCATAGTCGCGTTTACGCTGGCGAATGAGAGTTCTGCAAGCTCTGAGGCTTTGATGGTACTGTTCGCGTGCCTGGTCAGTGCTGTTTCCCTTTAGCAAGTTGTATTTTCCCTTCTTTAAATTAATCGCCCGTCGAACCTGGGTAGTCATCCATGGTGGGCTTGTGGCATTATTTGTTCTCCCTGTCTTCATGGGAACAGTGGTTCTTTCTACCTCCAGGAGTTTGTTCTTGAAACCATTCCACGCGCCGCCCACAGGAGTGAGGTTCATGGGCTCCCAAGTTGTCTGGGTTAGGAGCTCACGAGCGAGATTAAAATTGGCTCTTTTGTAGTCTGGAATCCTGGACGTGTTTTCGGTGAGTTCATGGTCTGTTCTGATCTTTAGGTGAATTAGGTGATGGTCGCAACCACTTAGTTTTTCGCCGACCTGACATTCACGTGTGAGATCTGAATCACTCACGAATACTAGATCTAATAAGTTATTTTCCCTTGTCGGTTGGGTAACAATCTGAGTTAGAAAAGTGTCCTCTAACATTTCGAGCAATCTGTTACCCTCCCGATCTTCAATCATCGTAGTCCAGTCAATGTTGGAACAGTTAAAGTCCCCGGTGACGGACTGTTTGGTTTGTGTTATGGTGTGAATTACCATATACAGCGCTGCGTCGTCCGCTGCTTGTTGCTTTGGAGGTCTGTAAAGGGTTCCAATCGTTATTTTGTTGTGCTTGCTAGTCTCCACTTCAACATATACAGTGTCATATTTCTCTGAGTCCTCTTTGGATATTTTCACGGCCGGGTATTTGTTCTTGACGTAACATATAACACCTCCTCCTTTCTTGTGAAGTCTGTTTTTGTAGAAGCTCTCGTATCCCGGAATTGAGAATTCGGTCATTAGGTGGTCAGAGGTGGCCCACGTTTCAGTGATGGCAATCACGTCCGGTCTTTCTACGTCAACGTAGGCAAGTAACTCATCCCGTTTGGGTATTAAGCTCCGCGCGTTGGTGTATAGGACAGAAATGTCCTTCTTGACTTCAATGCTTCGAGGCACACTAGTCTGGTGTCTGCGTGTGTTTTCTGTTGGGGGCCTTGGTGTATGATGGGCGGTCTCTACTGTTCGGTTGTTTACGGTACATTGGTGCCTCTCCCGCGCTCGGATTTTTTTGAGTACAAAAGTACCTCCTTGTTCAGCAACCTACCTACCTACCTACATACCAAGAAAGGGAAAGGGTGAAATAGGGAGAGCTGGGTGGGAAGGGAAAGGGAAAGGGTGAAATAGGGAGAGATGGGTGGGAAGGGAAATTTTTGGGGAGTTAAAGGGAATAGCTGCTTAAGGAAATGAGTGAGGGGGAAGTGAAGGGAAAAGCAGCTAAGGAGAGAAAAGGAGAGGATAAGAGAAAGGAACGGCAAAGAAATGGATGGTTGAGTGAAGGAGAGAGGTCAAGAAGGAAGGAAAAGAAGGAAAAGCAGAAAGCAAGTGGAGTAGACAAATAGTGGGAAGTAAAGAAGGAGAGAAAAGAAAGAAAGTAGGAAAAGAAGGAAATGAAGAAGGTGGAGTGGAGAGATTGTAAGATTGTAAAGAAAGAGGGAAAAGAAAGAAGGAAGGAAAAGAAGGAAAGGAAGGAAGGGAGGAAGTAGAGGAGAGAATGTGAATGGCAAGGAAGTCCAAAAAAAAAAGAAAAGGAAGGGAAAGAACGAGAGAGAGAGAGAGAGAGAGAGAGAGAGAGAGAGAGAGAGAGAGAGAGAGAGAGAGAGAGAGAGTAATGATTTAATTTAGGCAAACTAGCACTGTCTTTAAAATCTTACCTTCCTCCTCCTCCTCCTCCTCCTCCTCCTCCTCCTCTTCCTCTTCCTCCTCTTAACATAAAACTGGTGGGTGACAGCATTGTTAGAGAACAACTGACTGAGTTCTGTGGACGAAGTATCAAGAACAGAAGACGCTACTGTATTCCTGGTGCAAAACTACAAGATATAGAAGAAGCGGTAGACCACGTCTCAGACCGCACGGAACAGGACACACTCTTTGTTTTGCACGCTGGCACGAACAACGTTCAAACAATGCCCACGGAGGAAATTATAGCTGACTACCGACGAGTAATCCGCCGCTTCAAGGAAAAGTCAAGCCACATCATTGTCTCCGGGATTCTTCCGAGAATCAACGCCTTCACAGGCTTCCACAGAAAGGCGTCGAACATCAACAACAGATTGAAGCACCTCTGCCAGGACGAGGAAGTTTCATTCGCAAGTCAGTGGGATCATTTCTATGATATCCCCGACCTTTTCCGTCCTGACGGTCTTCACCTCAATGCGATTGGCTCAGCACGGCTTGGTAGGTTGCTGAACGAGGAGGTACTTTCGTACTCAAAAAACTCCGAGCGCGGGAGGGGCACCAAAGTATCGTAAACAACCAACCAGTAGGGACTGCTCATTACACACCAAGGCCCCCAACAGAGAACACAAGCAGACACCAGACTACTGTGCCTCGAAGCGTTGAAGTCAAGAAGGACATTTCTGTCCTATACACCAACGCGCGGAGCCTAATACCCAAACGGGATGAGTTACTTGCTTATGTTGACGAAGAAAGTCCGGACGTGATTGCCATCACCGAAACGTGGGCCACCTCTGACCACCTAACGACCGAATTCTCAATTCCGGGATACGAGAGCTTCTACAAAAACAGACTTCACAAGAAAGGAGGAGGTGTTATCTGTTACGTCAAGAACAAATGCCCTGCCGTGGAAATAACCAAAGGAGACTCAGAGAAATATGACACTGTATATGCTGAACTAGAGACTAGCAAGCACAATAAAATAACGATTGGAACCGTTTACAGACCACCAAAGCAACAAGCAGCGGACGACGAAGCGCTGTACGAGGAAATTCACACCATAACACAAAACAAGCAGTCAGTCATTATCGGGGACTTTAACTGTTCCAACATTGACTGGACCACGATGATTGGAGATCGGGAGGATAACAGATTGCTCGAAATGTTAGAGGACACTTTTCTTACTCAGATTGTTACCCAACCGACAAGGGAAAATAACTTATTAGACCTAGTACTCGTGAGTGATTCAGATCTCACACGTGAATGTCAAGTCGGCGAAAAACTGGATGGTTGCGACCATCACCTAATTCACCTAAAGATCAGAGCAGACCATGAACTCACCGAAAATACGTCCAAGATTCCAGACTACAAAAAAGCCAATTTTAACTTCGCTCGTGAGCTGCTAACCCAGACAACTTGGGAACCCATGAACCTCACTCCGGTGGACGGCGCGTGGAACGGCTTTAAGAACAAACTCCTGGAGGTAGAGAGAACGACTGTTCCCATGAAGACAAGGAGAACAAATAATGCCACAAGCATACCATGGATGACTACCCAAGTTCGACGGGCGATTAATTTGAAGAAGAGAAAATACAACTTGTTAAAGGAAAACAGCACTGACGAGGCACGCGAACAGTACCATCAAAGCCTCAGAGCTTGCAGAACACTCATTCGCCAGCGTAAACGCGACTATGAAAAGCAAATTGCACGCGAAACCAAGTCCAACCCGAAAAAGTTCTTCACGTATATAAGAACCAAAAAGAAGACAAAAAAAGCAATATCGGTCCCCTAAAAGATGAAAGTGACGTACTAACACAGGACAGTAGACAAAAGGTCGAAATCCTAAACAGGAACTTCGCGTCTGTGTTCACGGTCGAGAATACCCAGTCCGTACCCGAGAGCCCTATCCCATCGATCGGAAGCACTCCCCTAGAAATTGGCACAATCGACGAACGGGATGTGAAAAAGTACCTAGACAAACTCGAGACAAACAAGTCTACCGGACCCGACGACTTGTCACCCAGGCTGCTCAAGGAACTCAAGCAGCAAATCCTCAAGCCACTCACCGCCATCAACAATCTGTCATTACAACAAAACAAAGTCCCGAAAGACTGGAAACAAGCGAACGTAACACCGATCTACAAAAAGGGAGACAAAAGTGTGGCCCTAAACTACAGACCAATCAGCTTGAGCTCAGTGGCGGGAAAAATCCTCGAGAAGATCATCAGAGACAAACTCGTTAGGTTCCTTGAATACAACAACATCATTTCCGATGCTCAGCACGGTTTCAGGAACAAGCGCTCATGCTTAACCAATTTATTGGACTTTTTCCAAGGTATCTATGAAAACTGGGATAATCATATCCCCAGTGATGTTATATATCTAAACTTTCAGAAAGCCTTTGACAAAGTGCCACATGAAAGACTCCTCAAGAAACGTAAGTCGGCGGGATTAGGCGACGATCTGACAGCGTGAATCAAAGACTGGCTCACTGGAAGAAAACAACGAGTTGTACTCAACGGACAGGCCTCCGAGTGGCTCCCGGTCACAAGTGGAGTGCCACAGGGGTCAGTGCTGGGACCCATACTCTTCATCATATATATCAACGACCTAGAACTAGAATTAAAATCCAATCTTTCAAAATTTGCCGACGACACAAAGGTGGGTGGGAAGGCCCTCACGACGGCAGACTGCGAAGTTATCCAGAGAGACCTGGACCAGATCACTCGGTGGTTGGAAAAATGGCAGATGTCCTTCAACACTACCAAATGTAAAGTAATGCATATCGGATCCAGAAACAGCAACCACATATACCACATGGGTGGCGAACCACTACATGTTGTGCAAGAGGAAAGAGACCTCGGGGTCACCTTCAGCAGTGACTTGAAACAAACAAAACACTGCAAGTCCGCCTGTAAGAAAGCCAATACAATGCTTGGGTTCATATCGCGGAACTTCGAATACAAGACGCCGGGAGTTATGTTATCCTTGTATAATTCGCTGGTAAGGGCCCACCTGGAATACGCCGTGCAATTCTGGTCTCCTAATTACAGGAAAGACATTGAATTACTTGAGAGAGTACAGCGCCGCGCCACGAAGATGATACCATCACTGAGGACGAAACCCTATGAAGAACGACTCGAGCGACTCAATCTCTTCACGTTGGAAAAGAGACGACTGCGGGGAGACATGATACAAGTCTTTAAGTACCTGAACAAGCTCAGCAACGTTGATCACTCCAAACTCTTCACGCTACAAACTAACCTGAGAACAAGAAACAACGGAAAAACAATTCAAGCAAAGCGATGCAATACCGACATCGGCAGGAGTTATTTCTCGAATAGTGTTGTTCGCCACTGGAACAGCCTTCCTGCAGAAGTGGTTAGCGCAGAGACCATCAACTCCTTCAAGAAACGCATTGATCGCCACTTTGCTGCAACGGGAGTGAACTGAACGTTCCCAAGAGTAGGTACACAAGTGCTTTAATCCTTCCCTGCAAGCCACTCCTATGGCAAACGGATTGATTAAATCACTGAACGCAGGCAGCTTAGTAATGAGCCAACAGGCTTTCTGCTGCCTGCTAGTACCTGTTTCCATGTTTCCTCCTCCTTCTCCTCCTCCTCCTCCTCCGACAGATAAAATTTGAGAACGTTGGAATATTAATTATGTTTATACCTGAAAATCTACATCAGTCACGGCGCTTCGGGGAGCACCTGTGTCTTAATTACGGGGGAGAGCTTACCTGGACCCCCACCCCCTTACACCTTCCCTTACCTCTCTCCCCTCCTTCCCTCCCTCCCCCTCCACTCTCTCAGTCAGTCCAAAAGGTGATATATTATTGTAGACTTATTGTTGTTATTTCTTTTTTTTTCTTTTTTTTTTCTTTTTTTTTGTGTGTGCGTGCGTCTGTGCTGGAAATTAAATGTTCGTGCTCTTAATTTTCCGCTCTCGTGTGTGTGTGTGTGTGTGTGTGTGTGTGTGTGTGTTAATTTAGCGTCGCTGAAATTAAAAAGTCAGTTTGTAATTTCTTTTTTGTTGTTATTTTGCCTCTGTGTGTGTGTGTGTGTGTGTGTGTGTGTGTGTGTGTGTGTGTGTGTGTGTGTGTGTGTGTGTGTGTGTGTGTGTGTATGTTCGTGTATGCGTACTTTCTACACTCCCCATTTAGTAATATATTGAGATAGATTAACAAATATCAAAGTTATACGATGAATACAACCTTACCCCCCCTTTCCCTCCCTTTTCCCTTCCTCTCCCTCCTCCTACTCCTCCCTCCATCCCTCTCTCACCCTCCCTCCGTTCCTCTCTCTCTCAATCTCTAAAAGTTACCTCCGGCCAGCAGCCATTGGAGGTTAACGTTAAAATTTGTTCCTTTTAAAAGTGCTTTAATGGGAATTCAATACGTAGGCTTGGAGGAGGGAGGGAGGGAGGGAGGGAGGGAGAGATTAAGGGAGTGATAGACAGACTGGGGAGAAGGATATATGAAGGGAAGAAGAGAGGTTTGAGACTGAAGAGAAGGGAGAAAGAATGAGAAGGAGGATGAGAGAGAGAGAGAGAGAGAGAGAGAGAGAGAGAGAGAGAGAGAGAGAGAGAGAGAGAGAGAGAGAGAGAGAGAGAGAGAGAGAGAGAGAGAGAGAGAGAGAGAGAGAGAGAGAGAGAGAGTATGTATTCCCTGTAAAAGATCAAGAATATAAAACAAAAAAACAAAACAAAATCGGGAAGAGAAACGGAAGAGGAAGGAGATGCAAGGAGAGGAGAGGAAGGAAATGAAGGAGGGATTGAGGGAGGCCGAGAGAGAATAAAGCGAAGAAGGAATTAAGAAAGATAAGAGGAGGAAAAAGGAAGGGAATCGAACTTAAAAGGAGAAAAAAAACGGAAAAAACGATAGGAGATAGAAGGAAAGGGGAGACAAAGAAGAAATGGGAGAAGACAATCGAAAAAAAAAGAGGGAGAAAGAAAAGGGGGGGACTCGGCGGAAGAAGAAAAGAAAGGATAAGGAAAGAAGAAAAGGAGTAAAAAGGAAACAACGGAAAATGATAAACGGAAAAAGTGAGAAAAATAGAATAAGGTAGGAGGAAAAGGTAGAAAAAAGAAAGAAAGGAGGGAAAGATGGGGAGGAAGGAAGGATGAAAGAGGAGAGATGGAAAGGAAGAAAGAAAGGAATAATGGAAGGAAGAAAGCAATAATATGAAAAGGAAGGATGGATGGAGAGGAAGGAAGGATAGACGGAGAGGAAGAAAGGATGAAAAGATAGATGGAAGAAAAGATTGAAACGTGGGAAGAAAGGAAGGATGGAAAGGAAAGAAGGAGAGATGGAAAGAATGGGAGGTATGAAGGAAGTATAAATGGGTGAAAGAAAGGCAGGATGAAAAGAAACTAAGGACGGGAAAGGATTGAAAGAAGGAATAGAGAGGATGGAAAGAAAGGAAGTAATGGAGGAAAAATGGACAAAAGAAGGGAAGGAGGGATGTAAGGAAGGAAGGAAAGGTGGAAAGGAAGGAAAGAAAGATGAAAAGACAGGAGGGAAGGAAACGAGAGATGAAGTGAAAGGAAGGATGGAAAGAAAGGTAGTCAGGATGGAAGGATGGAAGGATTTTTTTTACAACAATGGAGACAGCTCAAGGGCAACAAAAAGAGTGTAGAAAAAAAGTCCGCTTCTCGCATTTGCCACAATAGACAAAATTAAAGAGTGGCCAAAAGAGAGGTCAATTTCGGGTGGAGAGGTGTCTTGATACACTCTTCTTGAAAAAGGTCAAGTCATAGGCAGGAGGAAATACAGACGAAGGAAGGCTGATCCAGAGTTTACCAGTGTAAGGGATGAAAGAGTGAAGATGCTTGTTAACTCTTGCATAAGGGGTTTGGACAGTATAGGGATGAGCTAGAATAGAAAGTCGAGTGCAGGGGGACCGCGGGAGTGGGGGAGGCATGCAGTTAGTAAGTTCAGAAGAGCAGTCAGCATGAAAATATCGATAAAAGATAGAAAGAGAGGCAACATGGCGGCGGAATTTAAGAGGTAGAAGACTGTCGGTACAAGGAGGGGAGCTGATGAGACGGAGCCTTTGGCTCTACTCTGTCCAAGTGAGCTGTGTGAGTGGAGCCCCTCCACACGTGAGATGCATACTCCATACGAAGACGGACAAGGCCTCTGTATATGGACAGCATCTGTGCGGGGCAGAAGAACTGGCGGAGACGATACAGAACGCCCAACCTTGTTGGTTGGTTGATAGGTGAAGAAATTGAGTTTTTGAGGCGTTGAAGGACACAAGGTTCGTCTTGCCCCAATCGGAAATGATAGTAAGGTTTGAGGTTAAGCGTTCTGCGGCCTCCAGCATGGAATCGTATAGTTCCTGTTGGGTTGGCCTTCTAGCAAAAGAAGTTGAGTAATGCAGAGTAGAGCCATCGCCGTAAGAATGGATAGGACAGTTCGTTTTGGAAAGAAGATCATCAGTGAAAAACAGGAAGATGGTGGGAGATAGGACAGAGCCCTGTGGGACACCACTGTTGATAGGTTTAGGGGAAGAACAGTGACCGTCTACTACAGCAGTGATAGATCGATCAGAGAGGGAACTGGAGATAAAGGTACAGATAGAAGGATAGAAGCCGTAGGAGGGTAGTTTGGAAAGCAAATATTTGTGCCAGACCCTATCAAAGGCTTTTGATATGTCTAGCGTAACAGCAAAAGTTTCACCGAAACGGTTAAGAGAGGATGACCAAAAGTCAGTTAGGAAAGAAAGAAGATAACCAGAAGAACGCCCCTTGCGGAACCCATACTGACGATCAGAAAGAAGGTCAGAAGTGGATAGATGAGTAAGAAACTTCCGTTTAAAGATTGATTAAAAAGATTTAGATAGACAAGAAATTAAAGCTAAAGGACGGTAGTTTGAGGGATTGGAACGGTCACCCTTCTTAGGCACAGGCTGTATGAAGGCATACTTCCAGCAGGAAGGAAAGGTAGATGTTGACAGGCAGAGGTGAAAGAGTTTGACCTAGCAGGGTGTCAGCACGGAAGCACAGTTTTTAAGGACAATAGGAGGCACTCCATCAGGTCCATCAGCCTTCTGAGGGTTGAGGCCAGAAAGGGCATAGAAAACATCATTCTTAAGAATCTTAATAACAGGCATAAAGGAGTCAGAGGGGGGATGAGTAGGAGGAATATGCCCAGAATCGTCCAGAGTGGAGTTTTTACAGAAAGTTTGAGCGAAGAGTTCAGCCTTAGAGATAGATGAGACGGCGGTGCTGCTGTCAGGGTTAAGGAGAGGAGGGAAAGATGAAGAAGTGAAACTGGAGGAGACATTTTTGGCTAGGTGCCAGAAATCTCAGGAAGAATTTGAAAAAGCAAGGTTTTGACATTTCCTGTGGATGAAAACTTTTGGTAAGTCGAAGAATAGATTTGGCATGATTCCGGACGGAAATGTAAAGATCATGGTTAGCAGGAGTGCGAAGGCTCTGGTACCTTTTGTGAGCTGCCTCTCTATCTTTGATAGCACGAGAACAAGCGTGATTAAACCAAGGCTTTTTAGCATGAGGAGTAGAGAAAGTACGTGGAATGTGTGCCTCCATTCCAGAGACAATCACCTCTGTGATGCGCTGGGCACACACAGAGGGGTCTCTCCTGGAAGCAGTAATCATTCCACGGGAAATCGGAATGGTACATCCTCAGGGCGTCCCACCGAGCGGAGGCAAAATGGCAAAAGAATTACCTCTTCGTTGGTCCATAGGCTGTACAGGAGAAACAGGACATAATGCAGAAATAAGGTTGCGATCGGAGGAGCCCAATGGAGAGAACAGTTTGACAGAGTAAGCAGAAGGGTTAGAGGTAAGGAAGAGGTCTAGTATGTTGGACGTGTCTCCAAGACGGTCGGGAATACGTGTAGGGTGCTGAGCCAATTGTTCTAGATCATTGAGGAGAGCAAAGTTGTAGGCTTGTTCACCTGGCTGGTCAGTAAAAAAGGAAAAGAAGAAAGGAAGGAAAGATGGAAAGGAAGGAAATAAAGAAGAAAGAAAGGAAGAAAGAAGGAATGGGAAGGAGGAAACGCAAGATAGAAAGGAAGGGAAGATGGAAGCAGAAAAGGGCGAAAGGAAGGAAGGAAGGGTGAAAGGGAAGGAAGGAGGAAAGAATGGAAAGGTGAAAAGGAAGAAAAGGAAGGAGTGAAGATAGAAAGTAAGAATGGAAGGAAGGATAGAAAGGAGAGAAGGATGGAAAGGAAGGAAGATGAAAATGAAGGAAGGAAGGAGGGAAGGAAGGGGTTTGGGAAGGAGGAGAATCAGATAAATAGATTATTGGCGATTCATTCAGGATTCATAGGCTGACGGAGACGGCAAGGAGGTGGTGGTGGTGGTGGTGGTGGAGGTGGAGGAAGGGGTGGTGGAGGGAGGACGTGAGAGAGGGGTGTGGATGGAGGAGCTGGTTGCATAAGGGTGGTGAGAGTGAGGTGGTGGTGACAGTAGGTGGTGTTGATGGTGGTGATGGTGCCAGTGGTGGTGATTGTAACCTTGAATATAGAGCTGACAGTGGAGGTGACAGTGCAAATAATAATAATAATAATAATAATAATAATAATAATAATAATAATAATAATAATAATAATAATAATGGTAAAAAAAAAACCTGTAATTCACTGAGGACCGAAAAAAAGGTGAGAGAAAGAGAGAAGAGGGGAAGAAGGATAGAGAAGGAGGGGAGAGAGTGGGGGGAAGGAGGGAGGGAGGGAGGGAGGTAGGGAGGGAGGAGTCATATCATGCTATATTCCAATCCATCTACCACACCCTACCATCATCTTCCTCCACCACCACCACCACCATCTCTTCCACCACCACCACCATCCCCTCCACCGCTGCTATCACCAACACCACCTCAACCCCGAAAATAGGAATAATAACAACAACATCACCTCCAATCGAGTGGCTAGTGGTCCAGGCTGCGACATGGTGAGCCCGCAGACCCGCGTTCGAATCCTGCCACGAACACCTGACAGCTTTCAATCACCGCCGAGTTTTAGGAAGATTACCCGCATGCTGTCCTGATTAATAGTCAACCCTAACATCGGTCACTGTAGTCAAGAGGAGAGCACCGGCGGGGGGGGGAGGGGGGGGAGGGAAAGCAGTAGTCATATATTATTGCAGCCACTTTAAATAAAATCCGCCCGCGCCACCAACGAACTGTCCCTCAAGCCCCACAAGAGAGTCTAATGGTGTTTTAGGCTGCGCATAAAAAAGACTGCCACCACTTCCTAGAAAATGAGAATGACAACAACATCAGCACTTCCACCTCTGCCTAAAGTGAGAATGCAAGGAAGAAGACAGACATCACCCCCACCACCACCATCATCATAATCACCATCATAATCACCACCACCAACGCTAGCACCACCACCAAGAACACTATCACCACCACCAACAACAATACTCCCAATGTTTACACAGTTTGGACAAGTTGACACAAAATAAATAAATAACCAGAAAACGAAAAAATAAAATTAAAATTAATATAACAAAAAGAAAGTAAAAACAAACAAACACTACAAGAAGACTGTGCCACTTCCTTGGTCATCCTCCCGCTGGCTGTGTTGCGGCGAGGTGTTGGCGTGGTCCCCGCCTGGGGGGGGGGGACCATAAATTCCCCCAGGGAGGACTCCCCTTCTGGCTGCCGACTTAGAGAGGTGTCCTGATAACTCCTCGAACCTCCTCCTTATCAATTTCTGCAACATTCGCGGTCTCCGTTCTAATTTTCATTCTGTGGAACACCATCTCTCCTCCTCTAAACCTCACCTTTTCTTCCTCACCGAAACACAGGTTTCTGAGGCTACTGACAGCAATCTCTACTCTGTTCCCTCCTACTATCTCTATCCTAAATTTCAATCCCCAGCTGGATGTTGCGCCTACGTGCGCAACGACATCACTTGCTCTCGTGCCCACGACCTTGACTCTTCTGAATTTTCCACCATCTGGCTAAGACTTCATTGTCATTCTATTACTAAATACATCTGTGCTGTTTATCTCTCACCTAACTCTACTAACTATGTAAAACTCTTTGACTACTTGAACTCTAAAGTGGAGCGCATCTTGACCCACTCTCCCTTCGCTGAAATCTCCATCTTGGGAGATTTCAATATTCACCACCAGCTTTGGCTTTCATCCTCTTTCACTGACCAGCCTGGTGAACAAGCTTACAACTCTGCTCTCCTCAACGACCTAGAGCAGTTGGTTCAGCACCCTCGTATTCCCGACCGTCTTGGAGACAGGCCCAACATTCTGGACCTCTTCCTTACCTCTAATCCTTCTGCTTACTCTGTCAAACTGTTCTCTCCGTTGGGCTCCTCCAATCATAACCTTATTTCTGTATCCTGTCCTATCGCTCCTGTACATCCTCTGGACCCACCGAGGAGGCGATGCTTCTGGCATTTTGCTTCAGGTCGGTGGGACGACCTGAGGATGTACTTTTCCGATTTCCCGTGGAATGATTACTGCTTCCAGGAGAGAGACCCCTCTGTGTGTGCTCTGCGCATCACAGAGGTGATTGTCTCTGGAATGGAAGCATACATTCCACGTACTTTCTCTACTCCTCATGTTAAAGAGCCTTGGTTTAATCATGCTTGTTCTTGTGCTATTAAAGATAGAGAGGCAGCTCACAAAAGGTACCAGAGCCTTCGAACTCCCACTAACTTTGATCTATACATTTCAGCCCGGAATAGTGCCAAATCTATTCTCCGACTTACCAAAACTTCTTTTATAAATAGAAAATGTCAACCCCTTGCTTCTTCTAATTCTTCCCGTGACTTCTGGCATCTTGCCAAAAATATCTCCTCCAATTTCAGTTCTTCCTCTTTCCCTCCTCTCCCTAACCCTGACGGCAGCACTGCCGTCTCATCTGTCTCTAAGGCTGAATTCTTCGGTCAAACTTTCTGTAAGAACTCCACCTTGGACGATTCTGGGCATATTCCTCCTACTCATCCCCCCTCTGACTCCTTTATGCCTGTTATTAAGATTCTTCCTAATGATGTTTTCTATGTCCTCTCTGGCCTCAACACTCAGAAGGCTTATGGACCTGACAGAGTGCCTCCTATTGTCCTTAAAAACTGTGCTTCCCTGCTGACACCCTGCCTGGTCAAACTCTTTCGTCTCTGCCTATTAACATCTATCTTTCCTTCCTGCTGGAAGTATGCCTTTGTACAGCCTGTGCCTAAGAAGGGTGACCGCTCCAATCCCTCAAACTACCGCCCAATAGCTTTTCTTTCATGTCTATCTAAAGCTTTTGAATCAATCCTTAACCGGAAGATTCAAAAGCACCTTTCCACTTCTAACCTTCTATCTGATCGCCAGTATGGATTCCACAAGGGGCGTTCTACTGGCGATCTTCTTGCTCTCTTAACTGACTCTTGGTCATCCTCTCTTAGTAGTTTCGGTGAAACTTTCTCTGTTGCGCTAGACATATCGAAAGCCTTCGATAGAGTCTAGCACCAGTCTTTGCTTTCTAAACTTCCCTCTTTCAGATTCTATCCCTCTCTCTGTTCCTTTATCTCCAGTATCCTTTCCGGCCGTTCTATCTCTGCGGTGGTAGACGGTCACTGCTCTTCCCCTAAACCTATCAACAGTGGCGTTCCACAGGGCTCTGTCCTATCATCCACTCTCTTCCTGTTATTCATCAATGATTTTCTTTCCATAACAAACTGTCCTGTCCACTCGTACGCCGACGACTCCACTCTGCATTATTCAACTTCTTTCAATAGAAGACCATCACAACAGGAAGTACACGACTCCAGACTGGAGGCTGCAGAACGCTTAACCTCAGACCTTGCTATCATTTCCGATTGGTGCAGAAGGAACCTTGTGTCCTTCAATGCCTCAAAAACTCAATTTCTCCACCTATCAACTCGACACAATCTTCCAAACACCTATCCCCTATTCTTCGACAACACTCAGCTGTCACCTTCTTCAACACTAAACATCCTCGGTCTATCCTTAACTCAAAATCTCAACTGGAAACTTCATATCTCCTCTCTCGCTAAATCAGCTTCCTCGAGCTTGGGCGTTCTGTACCGTCTCCGCCAGTTCTTCTTCCCCGCGCAGTTGCTATCCATATACAGGGGCCTTGTCCGCCCTCGTATGGAGTATGCATCTCACGTGTGGGGGGGCTCCACCCACACAGCTCTTCTGGACAGAGTGGAGGCTAAGGCTCTTCGTCTCATCAGCTCTCCTCCTCCTACTGATAGTCTTCTACCTCTTAAATTCCGCCGCGAAGTTGCCTCTCTTTCTATCTTCTATCGATACTTCCACGCTGACTGCTCTTCTGAACTTGCTAACTGCATGCCTCCCCCCCTCCCGCGGCCCCGCTGCACACGACTTTCTATTCATGCTCATCCCTATACTGTCCAAACCCCTTATGCAAGAGTTAACCAGCATCTTCACTCTTTCATCCCTCACGCTGGTAAACTCTGGAACAATCTTCCTTCATCTGTATTTCCTCCTGCCTACGACTTGAACTCTCCTCCCGAATTTGACCTTGCTTTTGGCCACCTCTTCTGATTCTTTTATGGGAGCAGCGATTAGCGGGCTTTTTTATTATTGTTTTTTTTGTGCCCTTGAGCTGCCTCCTTTGTTGTAAAAAAAAACAAAAAAAAACCAGGCAACACCTCTTGTAATTTAAAGCAAGTCTTCCCCTGCTGTTGACCCTCGCCACCAGGGCTCTCAGAACGAGTTTTAGGAATTACCTTAGATTGTGAGGAAAATTACCTTAAATATAAAAATTCTACCTCAGATTTCATTCTGCATTACTCCAGAATTACTTCAAATACATTAACTATTTTTTTTCAAACACCAGTAGCAAGTTCAATAATGGCACAGATTCATTTTATAGTCTTAAAGGTAGGATATAAAAATCGACATACAATCTAAATTGCATCTTTTACTAAAACAAGGGCTTCCTTTGAGCCTAGCTGTACATCAAGCGACATCCACAACACCCCGTCTACTTCATTCATGATACCAAAAAACAAGCAACATGCCCATCATGCACGTAATTACCAGTTTGATTGCACCAAAGCCATATAGATACCTGTAATTTCTAAAAGAAGTTATGCATAGCACTTTGAACTTAATACGAAGATATGCTGTTAAGCCATAAAATTTGTATTAAAAAAAAAAAAAACTTCTAGGTGGCAAAAATAAGATAGAAAATAATCTTAAAAAATATTAATCATCCTGATATAATCATGGCAATTAATCAATATGCATTACTTGACATTAAAATAAACTTTCATGCTAATCATAAAAAAAAAGTAAGCACATCCAGGAACATACAAAGCACCAACATACACTCCAATGTAGTACTGAGATCATAAGTAAGCATGTCTTTTACGAAACGAAACATTGAAAGCATATTATCTTCAATAACTTACATGCTAATCATAGAAAATTAAACACAATCCATGCACAATACTGCACAACACTGAGATCATAATAGGTACAGGAGCTGCCTTGTATAGGCCAACCGGCCTCTTGCAGACTCATTACGTTCTTATGTTCTTATGTTCATGTCTTCCTCAAAATGAAGCATTGAAAGCATATTATCTTCAATAACTTACGTGCAAATCATAGAAAGCTAAACACACCCCATGCACAAAACTGCACAATATTGAGATCATGTCTTCCTCAAAACGAAACATTGAAAGGATATGATATTCGATAACTTACATGCTAATCATAGAAAAAAAAAAAATGAAGCACATCCAGGAATATGCAAAGCACCAAAATACACCCCATCCACAATACTGAGATCATAAATAAGCATGTGTTTCCCAAAATAAATCATTAAAAGCATATCATCTTGAATTACATACAATCTAATTGGCTCAAGCAGTGCACTGAAAAGTTTTTTAAACATACCATAGCATATTAGGTGACAAGAAGCAACATAAAACAAAAAACGTATTCAACTCTGTGTATTAGATTTTATTCAGTGCAACTAGTTTCTGCTGGCACTCCTTGTCGCATCGCTGCAGCTATGACCACTCGGTTAAGTGCATCTTTCAAACGACTATCTAAGGTTAACTCATGGGCACACTAATTCCAGCCCGGCTAAGTCCATTTTTCACGTTTAATAAGCTCACTAAACTGCACGGCTTGAGGGAATTTCTTAAATCAGTTTTGATGAGACGCACCTGACTGAAAATTCTCTCCACAGCAGCATTGGAATGTGGCAGAGTTAAGATAGATCCAATGACTTTCATGAGATTTGGGTACTTGGGCTGGCCATTCAATTTCTTTCTACTTAGATGTTCTTTCCAAAACTCCACAATGTCTTGCTCAGTAATACACTCCCCCCCCCACCCCCCACCCCCTGTTCGTCCACACTTAATCTAAATCTGCTTGTTCACGGTCGCACATTTCCTTCATGAAAGAGAAAGATTGAAATATCTCTCTCAGGGTACTAGGTATCAGGTTCAAGGCATTCTCGAAAAGAAGAAATGAGAGAACTTTAAGAGACTGTGTCTGAAACCTAGAGCGAATTTGACTTATTAGCTCAATCAGAAAGGCCTTGCAGCTCATTTTGTACTTTTTCACGCTTTCTGTATCCTTGCATACAGGATAATTTAATAATGTCTCTGTAGCATGAATTCCAACATACACTTCCATAAGTGGGACACGGAAACTAGTATTTTGGATATCAACAGAAAATGGGTCACAGTTACGCAAGATATCTCTGTTAACGAAATCTCCCATGAGCTCTTGCAGTAATTTTCTGACTCCATCATGAAGGTATTGCAACTTGGGACTTGCACTCTGGAAAAGTGTGTTTAATTCATGGATCGATGCAACTGGACTGGTACAAACTGCAATTGAGCCTTAATAAAATTATTATTTAGGCTCCTGAGAACACTGTCTGTCACATAGGAAGGATCCCGGCACTCACTAATTACTGATGTAAAGTAGAGTATATATTAGAGCATGCCACTGTTCTAAAATGCGACTAACGCTCGCCTCTAAAGACAGCCATCGTGTTTGCCCAACTGCCAACATCTTATGGGGAGACGAGTTCAAAAACATTTGAAATTCCTTCAGTTCCTGTTGCCTAAGGTTTGAGTGACTAAAGTGAGAAAATATATTCCGACACAAGTCTTCTAATGTAGTTGACAGTTTCAAGCATGCATGAGACATACACAGATGTATCATGTGACAGCTACAATTAATGAAGGAAATGTGAGGAAATTCAGCTTTCATGAGAGAAGCTACACTGTGTCTCTCCTCAAACATCACATTACATGTATCTGATGCAAACCCAACTATATTCTTAAGTGGGATATCTTTGCCCTCAAAGCATTTTTTGATAGCTGTATACAAAGATTGGGCATCAGACTTTTTTATTACAACCATATCAAAAAATGATGCTACAAGTTTTCCAATTACGTCAGAATTACCTTAAGAATACTTGAATTACCTCAGAATTACCTTAAAAATAGCATTACTTCAAAATTACCTTAAAAGTGGTGAGATTACGCTAATCTGAGGTAATTACCTTAAAAATGAGAGCCACACTACGCTCTGTGCCCTGCCTACCTGCCTGTATACCTGCTTACCTGACTACCTGCTTACCTGACCACCTGCTTACCTGACCACCTGCTTACCTTACTGCTTACCTGCCTGCTTAATTGTCTGCCTACCTGTATACTTACTGCCTAGCTACCTATTGCCTTCTTACCTCCCTCCCTACCCGGTTACCTGTCTGCCTACCTGCTCATCTTCTTGCCTACCTGCTCGCCGGTATATGTTTCTGCTTTCCAGTCTGCTCATCTAACTATACATGTCTGCCTGCCTTCCTGCCTACCTGACTATCTGCTTATTTACTTGCCTGGTGGCTGGTTTATCATTCTATTTGCCAACCTGGTCACCTAACTTGCCTGCCTACCTGACTACCTGTATACCTCCTTAATTCTTACATGCTCTCCAGTCTATCACCTTACCTGCCGACCTTCCCACCTAACTGTGTACCTTCCTGCCCACTTGAGTGTCTGCTTATCTGCCTGCGTGATTGCCGTCTATCTTTATGCCTGCCTGCTTGCCCTCCTGTCCTCTCCCCTGCCTGCTCGCCCGTCATTTAATCCACCGTTATGTCTGTTTTGACGTCATGCTTCGTTCTTATTTTTCCTCATTTTATGCATTTTGATTTACTTTTATTATTCACGGTTTTATTTCTGTATCGTATCTGTCTTTCCATAACTCTCAGCATGTCGCGGTGCTTGCAGGGCCCCGAACACGCCCTCCTCCCGGCTCCTTCGTGTTGTCGTGCAGGTCGTCAGCGCTGCGGGGACCGTCGTGTCGTGTTCGTCGGCCACTCGTTAGGCGCGTCTGCTGATGGAATTTCCCGGAACGCTCTCCAATAAAGCGAGTAAATTGAAGCTAGTAAATTAAGTGAGTTTAATGGTGCTAAGCTGGATCTAAATTTTGGGCTCCCGAGGTGTAAGTAAATTTAAGGCCACTAATATACGCAAAGTGAATGGGCCATAACTTGAGGGCGTGGGTATCACGTTACCACATACTGCCCCCCGCCCCTCTTTCCCGCTCCACCTCCTCGCGCCTCGTTGACTTGGGCAGGGCAGGAGGGCGGGGTGTGGGTGGTGTGGGGGGGGTTCAAGACTCATGACAGGGGGCTCGGTGTTGCCTTGTAATGTGGGCGAGAGGGTTTGTTGTTGCTGTTGTTGTTGTCATCGTGCAATGTGTTTCGTGGATGAGCGGCAAGGCACGGCACGAAAGAAAATCTCAACAGGGAGAGAGAGAGAGAGAGAGAGAGAGAGAGAGAGAGAGAGAGAGAGAGAGAGAGAGAGAGAGAGAGAGAGAAAACATGAATCAGTGGTGGACCATGGAGCGCGGCCGTGTCTCAGGGCCGGGCCCCGAACACACGCCTGCGGCACCATAGGCTGGCCCTCGTGCTTCTTCCGGATGCAGTTTTTTCTCTTCTATTTTTTCCTGCAATAAGAACCTTGACGTCTTTCCTGAAAGCCCTCATCAGTTCAAAGATCACATTTCTCCGCAACCAATCAGCAGAGTGTGACGCCCACACCTGGGCCCGGCGTGACACACGAGACACAATGAAGGGCGAATGGATATTGGCGCCTCATGGTCCCCGGTGAGTGCTGAACACCCATCCAGGAGCACCCAGGGGCACCGCCTCCCTCGCCCCCTCCCGGTGAATACCAGCAACGCGCCGCAGCGGCCTTCCCCTGGGTACTTCGGATCACTAAGGTCCTCTGCTGGGTGTTGCTCCGTTTGTCGCGACACGAGCACGGCCTCCCATAGCCGAGACTGCATGGGATGTCACCTTCACCTGCCGTGCCGCCGCCTGGAGTAACAGCGTGTGGAAGGTGTGATCTGCGGCATCTGTGTCTGTTCCAGGTGTAGAGGAAACTTGAGCTGATAAACTTCTCTGTGGAGAAAGACACTGTTAATGCCAGACTTTGAAATCCCTGGTCGCCAACGACGGCTGAGGCGAGACCTGGGTGCGTTGTTACCGCAGACGGGTGTGAAGGAGCAAATCAGATCGGTGGTGTAGCCGACAAGCACAAGGGTATGCTGGCCGAACTTCAATGGCGCTGTTTGTCTGCTCTGCTCACATTCTCGCCAGTAAATAAATAATCATTCTTCGAAATACTTAGCCAGCGCATCATTGCAATTTCTAAACTGTGAAGCACAATTTCACTGCATCGCCAACAACATTGATCATGCACCACGTCCTGGAATTTGAACCCGCGCCCAAAGCGACAGCCCACTCAGCGTAAAGTGACGCCACGGTCAGTCAGTGGCGGGTGGCGCGGTGTGCACACCCGTGTCGCGGCGGCAGGAGGGAGAGGTCGGGGGACAAGGCGCGCCCCTGAGTCGTGTCGCAGCGTCGGCGTTGAGGCGGGGCGGCCAAACAGCGACAAGAGCCAGAAGGTGCCATTTCCGCCCTCCACTGACCTGATCACGTGTCTGCCGCAACATTTTACGCCAACTCAACATTACTGATAACATCGGCGCCTCAGCGACGGCAAGACGTACACTTCACACAGCTGCCAATACAAATGGATGAGGGACACGGGCTCACTTCACCCAGCGGGACGTGGATAATTGATACTTCTCTAATTGCCGTTCCCATCCCGGCGCCTACTTATTCTTGCAGTGACGATCCACAGTAAAATGTGGCGTATACCTGTTTCCGGCAGCCCTTCACGGACACAGTAATTATTGAGGCACAGGTGTTGTTTGGGCAACGTCCTTATCACCTGCTTTCCTCCCCCCCCTCCCCCCCCCGCCACCTGCCGGCGTGCACATGTTGTATTATTAGCGTCAGGGTCAGGTCAAGGGTCGCGACCACTCGTCCTCATCCTTTTACAGAGACGACGCAGGAAGAACAAAACAGCCCATTCGTTAATTTATTCTGTCTGTCTGTCTACCTGTCTGTCTGTCTGTCTGTGTCTGTCTGTGTCTATCTGTCTGTCTGTCTGTCTGTCTATCCATCTCTCGGTCTCTGCACTTACAAAGTGTACGAGGGGGAGAAGGAGGAGATGTAGGGAGTAAAGAGAAAAAAAAAAGACAAAGAAGAAGAAGAAGGAGGAGGAGGAGGAGGAGGAGGAGGAGGAGGAGGAGGAGGAGGAGGAGGAGGAGGAGAAGAAAAAGAAGAAGGAGAAGAAAAAAAAAGAAAAAGGAAGAAGAAAGAAAAGCAAAATGAAAGAGAAGAAATTAAAATAAACTAATAAAAGAAGAAGAAAAGAAGTAAAATATCATCGGCAGACTTCACCAGCAGCCGGCCGGAGCACGGAAAGAATACCTGTTTACCTGCCAATTCTCACCTATGGACGCCTCGCCTTTCATATCCCTAATAATTAACTGCCCGCGGAGGCCTAATTAAGGAGGAATAAAATAATGCCTTCCCGCGCCCGGCCTCACCGCACAAAGAAGTACCTGGTTACCTGCCTACACCTACTCACCTGTTGGCCATTCACGCTGAGGTACATCTAATTAATTTCACCTCAAAATTTAAATTAGAAAGAAAGTGAAAGTGGGCGTTCAAAACAACACAGCTCCTGTTCGGTTTTCGCTACCTGTGATTTATTTACCTGTTCTGTATTTTTTTATAGCAAGGGAGGCAGCTTAAAACGAACAACAACAAATAAAAGCCCCCTAGACGCTGCTCCGAAAGAAAGAAAAAGAATGAGAGACAAAAGCGAGGTCAATTTCGGGTGGAGATGTGTCTTGATATATTTCCGAAAGATTTTTTTATATTTACTTTACCATTTGTGTGTTTACGAGAGGATGGCAGCCGGTGCAAATAAATGGAATGGCCAAAATAGAAACACAAAGGAAAGGCAGATTTTTTATTCACATTTTTCTGATTTATGATTCAGTAGAAAAAAAAAATGGATGGACTAAGCATCGTTTATCTTCATCACCTACGGTTTATTACACACACACACACACACACACACACACACACACACACACACACACACACACACACACACATACAAAAAAAAACACTGAATTGCGTCATTTCCTTTACGTCCGTCGGTTCATACAGATTTCATCATCACCGTGACCTCCATCTTCAACACCGTCACCTCCACCTTTAACACCACCGCCTCAATCCACTTACCTCCGCTCCACTCAGGTAAATCAACAACAACAACAAAAACAAACCCTACATACGTGCCTTCCAACCAGTTACAAATGGCTAAGAAATTCCTGCTAAGTGGTCTGACGGTCATGCAGGTGAAGACAGGTAGGAATGGCTTCAGGTGTGCAAGCAGGTGTTAATCAAGGCACCTTCCGGATAAAAAAAGCACTGCAATTAGTCGTAGGCAAAAAAAAATATCAACCATGAGTGATCTTGATAATACTTGATTGGTTCTAAGGTAGGTTGATAGGTGGTTTGGTAGGGTAGGTAGGGAGGTAGTCAAATGGGTAGGTAGTCAGTCACGTAGTAAGGTAGATTTCCAGATAGTTTGGTAGGTTAGGTATGTTGTTAGGTTCATGGGTGGATGTGGCAAAAAGGAGGGGGATGAAGAAGGGGGTGGATGAATGAAGAGATGGATTGACAAGTGGATGGAGGCATGAATATATTGATAGAGAGAGAGACAGGTAGGTCGACAGACAGGTATTAAGGTGAAAGATTGGTTGATTTAAAAGTCGGTAGATTAGTGGATAGCTTCATGGATATATTAACAAGGGCGATTTAGGTGAAGTACTTGCATTAAAAAAAAAAAAAAAGAAACTGATGCAAGAACACGCAGTAACGGGTATCAGTTAGATAAATTCACGTTCAGAAAGGAAATAGGCAAGAACTGGTTCACAAACACGGTGGTGGATGTGTGGAACAAACTGAGCAGGTGTGTAGCTGAGACAAACACAAATGAAATTTTTAAATGGTCAAATGTATTTATGGACGGGGAGGGAATCTGGTGAATAAGTTTTAGTGTTGGTACAGGAGCTGCCACGTGTCTGGCGTCTCGTAGTCTCCTTTATGTCCTTGTGTCGTTGTGCGTAAAGTAATTGATGGAGAGACAAAACTTCATGTAGACTTTATTATGTAGGTATTAAACATATACATACGGTCATGCATACAAGCATTCTTACGGCGATACATACACTCATACATACATTCATACTTTAATTCTTACGTACATACATCCATACTTTATAAGGACATATATACATATGAACATAATTACATACTATCATGGTCAAGTATACAGAAAATGTATTCAGTCAGATTATTTTTATTCTAACCTCGTCATTTTTTTTTTTTTTTTTTTTTTTTTTTTTTTTTTACATTGCTGCCTATTGCGCCGGTAGGCTTCTTCCCGGTGGAACCTGATGGTCGGTCCAAGGCTTCTTTCCGGTGGGTCCTGATGGTCGGCCCAGCCCGTTCTGGCGCAGGCGAGTGTTTATAGTCATACAAACAGAACCACTTTCAGGACACATCATTACATGCGCTGACCCTGATGCGTCGGAGCTCGGAAAGGTCACCCAAACAACACGCGGACACCTCACTCCAGCGTCTCGTCCACGCCACCTTGCACACGTATGCTCAGCCTGTTGTTCTTCGACCTCCCTTTATTTTTCTTTTGTCGTCGGCATCATCGAGTCCCACAGGAAGCATAATGATAATAATAATAATGATAATAATAATAATAATAATAATAATAATAATAATAATAATAATAATAATAATAATATTAATAACAATACTAACAATAATGATAATCAGCGGTGGGCGTCATCAGAGCTCACCGCGTCGTCACTCCCTCCGAACATGACGTGACGCAACAGCCGCTCACGTCACTCTCGACTTCGGAGAAAAAGAAGTTCAAAGAAAAAAAGAGCATCGTAATCAAAACTCTCTCTCTCTCTCTCTCTCTCTCTCTCTCTCTCTCTCTCTCTCTCTCTCTCTCTCTGTTCGCTGGCTCGCTCGCTCGCGCGCGCCCGTGCACGCGCGTACGTGCTTGTCCAAACTACTAAGGCTATACAACGTTAACTCTAATGTATTATTTATCTTCCCCCTCCTCCTCCTCCTCATCCTCATTATCATCATCATAATCAACATCATCATCGTCACTGTCATCATGTTACTTGTTTTTTTGTTGTTGTTGTTCTTGTTGTTGTTGTTGTCATTTTTGCCCTTGTTCTTCTCTGTAGCAGTAGTAGTAGCAGTATAATTTTATAATTTTTTTTATAGTACTATATAGTAGTAGTACCTGTAGTAGTATACAATATGTAATAGTAGTAGTAGTAGCAGTGGCAATGTGAAAACCACTGTAATCTCACCTAAAAACATACTGATTGATCGAGAAATGAGAAAACAAAAAGCCATGTCAAGTGTAACATTTGCTATGAGAAGGACTACACTCCGCCGTGCTCCCCCCCCTTCCCACCTTATATATATATATATATATATATATATATATATATATATATATATATATATATATATATATATATATATATATATATATATATATATATATATATATATATATATATATATATATATATATATATATATATATATATATATATATATATATATATATATATATATATATATATATATATATATATATATATATATATATATATATATATATATATATATATATATATATATATATATATATATATATATATATATATATATATATATATATATATATATATATATATATATGGGGCGGCTTATCATCTGGGTTCGTTCATGAGGTAGTTACTGTAGCCCCGTCCCGCAGCGGTCACTTTCTCGCCCATCTCCACGTTGTTGGTCGCCTTGCCGTCGATGCGGCCAGACAGCTCCTGCACCAGGTCCCGGAAGGCCATGTTGGACACGTTCTTCTGCAGCAGGTACAGCAGGAAGTAGTCACCCACCTCCAGCTTGACAGACAGAGTCTTGATGTCGTTCTTATTGAGGTCCCCGACGTAGTTTAAAAGCAGGCGACTGCGGATGGCGGGTACAAAGAAGACCGTGAAGCGATAGAAAAGTGCCACGATGGTGCTTGCCAGCAGCATCCACAGCCACAGCCACAGGATCAAGTACACCTTCTCGTTGACGATGCTGTGCGGCAACAAACACATGATGTCATGGTTCTGCGGGGTGCCCGAGGGTCCCGAGGTGTAGAAGTCACATTTGGTCATCCGCGGGAACAGCGTCAGCTTGGGGTGTAGCTTATCCTCGATGTCGTTGTGGCTGAACGACAAGAATTCGGTGCCGTACGAGACGAACTTGCCGTTAAGGAAGATGTTGAGAATCCAGATGTTCAAGACAGTGTTGATGAAGTTGAGAATCTCGCAGAACAGATACTTCATGGCGTAAAAGTTGTGGCGATGCAGCGTGTCGTGCAGGTACTCCGCCAGCAGCTGGATCCTGTCCTGCCGATCCTCCTTCTTCATGAGGAAGCTCTGCAGCTCCTGCGACACTGAGGACACCTTGCCGCCCTCCCAGCTCAGCCACAGCCAGTGCGGGGCGTAGAACATGAGGGCCTGGCGAGGAAGGATGGAGTGTTAACCTACAGACAGGCGGGCAGGAAGACAGGCACACACACCAGTAGGCAGACAGACAAACATGCATAATTTATAAGCAAGCCCAAACACGGCGACTTGACATGTAGAGAAAATCGGAAAGGCAGGCAGGTAGTATACAGACACAGACAGGCATATAGACAAATACACACACACACACACACACACACACACACACACACACACACACACACACACACACACACACACACACACACACAGACAGACAGACAGACAGACAGACAGACACCACACACACACACACACACACACACACACACACACACACACACACACACACACACACACACACACACACACACACACACACATACACACACACACACACACACACACACACACACACACACACACACACACACACACACACACACACACACACACACACACACACACACACACACACACACACACACACACACACACACACACACACACACACACACACACACACACACACACACACACACACACACACACACACACACACACACACACACACACACACACACACACACACACACACACACACACACACACACACACACACACACACTGTAATCCCTGTATAGAGATGAACTACTTGATATTGGCTCACCTGTTCACGCCTCTTAATTAGTCATTGATGTAAATGATGAACAGCATCGAGCCAAGGTCTGCTGGTCAAACACTGGGATCTTTTGTGTACTTTACTCTCATTACCTATTATAGTTGATTAATTTTTTTAAAGTATTTCAAGTTGTGGAACTTTATCAAACTCGTTTTGAAAATTCAAATATTCATTTTCCAGTGATATAGCTGGGTCGTAAATTGAGAAAAGGTTGTTGTAACAGGTCAGAAGGCTCGGTAAACAGGACCTTTCTTTTTGTAGTCCTTGTTTTGAATACCTAATTATTAGGAAACGACTTTCTACTATTGACGTTAGGCTCATGAGCTAATGAATACTCGATTTTTTCCTGTCACCTTCCATTAGAAAACGTGCCATTGCACGGAGACATGTTGAAGTATGACCGACAACTGTGTATCTCTGTTTTCTGTTCCTTAAGTAGCTGAGGATAATATATTATCAGGTCCTGGCTTAAATATTCCAATTTCCATTTTTTTTTTTTAGAAAGGCAAGAGTGCGACGATACGACTGAAATTCATAATTGAATAAAGAGCTTTAATATGAATGATGTCAGTAAGGTTGTGGAAGAATGAGAGGAGGGTAGAACACTCAGTAATGGGATTAAGTTAGATAAATTAAGTTTCAGTAAAGATATAGGTAAGAATTGGTTAACGGGTGGAGCGGTGGATGAGAAGATCAGGCTTGGCAGTCATGTGGTCGGTGTCAATACGGTAAACACCGTGAAGGAAAGGGTGAATCAGTTAAGTGGCGGGGAGGGGAGGAGGTGCTAAGTTTACAGGGGCTAACTTGTGAATGTCTATTGGCCTTTTGCAGACTCCTTATGTTTGGTTATTGCGTACTTCCTTTTCCTTTCCTATCTTCTTTACCTCTCTTCGTACAAATACCTAATTTCTTTATCCTTCCTTCTCACCTTTCCTTCGGGCCCAACCATTTGCCCCTTTCCCCTTCTTACCCCTTTCCTTCTGTCCACACAAATACAATCACGAGTCCTTGTCTGTTCTGCCGTTCACCTTTCCTCTTCCTCCTTTCTTCACCTTCCACTTCCTCCTTCCCTTTATTCATGCATACTACTCCCTTTACTGTCACTCTCCCCACATTTACGTTTTCCTCCGCAACTCCTCCTCCTCCTCCTCCTCCTCCTCCTCCTCCTCCTCCTTTTGGCCTCACCTGTATGGAGCTGTGTCGTCGTAGTGTAGGTAGACTGGATCCAGCAGTAGGAATTTATCATGTCATCCTTCAGTATGGGATGCTCGTTAAACGTACACCTGAGAGGGGGCTACAGGTGAGGACTGGGGAGGTGTGGCATCAGGCTTGGTCAATGTATGTATGTATGTATGTATTTATAATGTAAATACATGCGTGTGTGTGAGTGTGTGTGTGTGTGTGTGTGTGTGTGTGTGTGTGTGTGTGTGTGTGTGTGTATATATATATATATATATATATATATATATATATATATATATATATATATATATATATATATATATATATATATATATATATATATATATATATATATATATATATATATATATATATATATATATATATATATATATATATATATATATATATATATATATATATATATATATATATATATATATATATATATATATATATATATATATATATATATATATATATATATATATATATATATATATATATATATCTATATATATTTACACATATATATATATATATATATATATATCTATATATATATATATATATATATATATATATATATATAAATATATATATATAGTCTCTCTCTCTCTCTCTCTCTCTCTCTCTCTCACACACACACACACACACACACACACACACACACACATACACACACCGCTTCGGTAGCTCAAACGGTTTGAGCACCGCACTGCAAGGCTTCACAGCCAAACAGGCGGCGGTTCGAGCCCCGCTCAGGCCGGATTCTTTCCGTTGACTAGGAGTGGTTACTGTCCCTCCTTGAGCAAAGAGGATGGGGGATTTGGAGTGTGAGGTCCTGGCAGTACCCAGAGATCGACTAATGAGTATGCACTTGTTCGTGTCATGAAGGTACCTGCTGGCGAAAGCGAGTTCAACTCTTGATCAGGCCATGGTGAATTACACACACACACACACACACACACACACACACACCTGAACATTCCCTCCCCTCCATACACGCAGGGACTCACAGCATGGGCTGGCCGATGAGGTTGGTGGCGGTGATGAGGACGCAGAAGGTGAGGAGGATGTTGGTGGTGAAGGTGTAGTGCAACTTGCATATCGGCGTGTCGATGCTCGTCTGGCTCTGGAATGGCAGGAGGCCCTTCAGCCCCGCGAGCAGCAGATCCACGGACATCCTGAATCACGGCTACTGTTGGGTGTCGGCTGTCTCTCGCGTTTCTCGGCCCCTGGGAAGAGTAAAACCAAGCAACACTAATTTCAGCGATTGCGCTCAAGTGGAGCACCGGATGTCAACCCATAGATAAAGCTCGCCTGCGATGCTAACAGGCTGAGGTCGCCCAAGAGACAACCTACTGGCGCTATAGGCAGCACCTAAAAAAAAACAGGAGGTTACATCTGCTTTGCGGGACGAATCGTTGCTTCCTCTTTCCCTCCTCTCCTTAACCAAGACGGCAGCACTGCCGTCTCATCTGTCTCTAAGGCAGAACTCTTCGCTCAAACTTTCTGTAAGAACTCCACCCTGGACGATTCTGGGATTCTGACTTCTTTATGCCTATTATTAAGAATCTTTCTAATGATGTTTTCTATGCCCTCTCTGGCCTCAACTCTCAGAAGGCTTATGGACCTGATGGAGTGCCTCCTATTGTCATTAAAAACTGTGCTTCCGTGCTGACACTCTGTCTGGTCAAACTCTTTTGTCTCTGCCTATCAACATCTACCTTTCCTTCTTTGCTGGAAGTACGCCTTCGTACAGCGTGTGCCTAAGAAGGGTGACCGTTTCAATCCCTCAAACTACCGCCCCATAGCTTTACTTTCCTGTCTATCTAAAGCTTTTGAACCAATCCTTAACCGGAAGATTCAAAAGCACCTTTCCACTTCTAACCTTCTATCTTATCGCCAGTATGGGTTCCGTAAGAGGCGTTCTACTGGCGATCTTCTTGCTCTCTTAACTGACTCTTGGTCATCCTCTCTTAGCCGTTTCGGTGAAACTTTCTCAGTTGCGCAAGACATATCGAAAGCCTTCGATAGAGTCTGGCACAAGTCTTTGCTTTCCAAACTGCCCTCTTTCGGATTCTATCCCTCTCTCTGTTCCTTTATCTCCAGTTTCCTTTCCGGCCGTTCTATCTCTGCGGTGGTAGATGGTAACTGTTCTTCCCCTAAACCCATCAACAGTGGTGTTCCACAGGGCTCTGTCCTATCACCCACTCTCTTCCTGTTATTCATCAATGATCTTTCCATAACAAACTGTCCTGTCGACTCATACGCCGACTACTCCACTCTGCATTATTCAACTTCTTTCAATAGAAGACCCTCTCAACAGGTAGTACATGACTCCAGACAGGAGGCTGCAGAACGTTTAACCTTGCAATTATTTCCAACTGGGGTAGAAGGAACCTTGTGTCCTTCAATGCCTCAACCTATCAACTCGACACAATCTTTCAAACACCTATCCCCTATTCTTCGACAACACTCAGCTGTCACCCTCTTCAACACTAAATATCCTCGGTCTATCCTTAACTCTAAATCTTAACTGGAAACTTCACTTCTCTCTCACTAAATCAGCTTCCTCGAGGTTGGGCGTTCTGTATCGTCTCCGCCAGTTCTTCTCCCCCGCACAGTTGCTATCCATATACAGGGGCCTTGTCCGCCCTCGTATGGAGTATGCATCTCACGTGTGGGGGGCTCCATTCACACAGCTCTTCTGAACAGAGTGCATGGAGTCTAAGGTTCTTCGTCTCATCAGCTCTCCTCCTCTTACTGATAGTCTTCTACCTCTTAAATTCCGTCGCGATGTTGCCTCTCTTTCTATCTTCTATCGATATTTTCACGCTGACTGCTCTTCTGAACTTGCTAACTGCATACCTCCCCCGCTCCTGCGGCCTCGCCTCACACGACTTTCTGATCAAGCTCATCCCTATACTGTCCAAACCCCTTATGCAAGAGTTGACCAGCATCTTCACTCTTTCATCCCTCACGCTTGTAAACTCTGGAACGATCTTCCCTCATTTGTATTTCCTCCTGCCTACGACTTGAACTCTTTCAAGAGGAGGGTATCAGGACACCTCTCCTCCCGAAATTGATTTCTCGTTTTGGCCACTCTATTCAAGAGCAGTAAGTAGCGGGCTTTTTTTATTAGTTTTTTTTTTTTTTTTTTTTTACGCCCCTGCATTGTTTCCTCTGCTGTAAAAAAAAAAATCTTCCACATGTTTTCGTTTAACTACTACTTTTCTTCTGTTATTTTGCACGTCTGACTACTATCATTACTACTACTACCACCACCACTACTACTACTACTACTACTACTACTACTACTACTATCACCATTACTACTCCTACTACTACTACTACTACTACTACTACTACTACTACTACTACTACTACTACTACTACTACTACTACTACTACTACTACTACTACTACTACTACTACTACTACTACTACTACTACTACTACTACTACTACTACTACTACTACTACGATTACTACTACTACGACTACTACTACTACTGCTACTACTACTAATACTACTATCATCACCATAATACTACGTACTTAACCACTATTACTACTACTACTATCATCACCAATACTATTACGTACCTAACCAGAGGTGTCTCCCTTATCAGTTGAATTTCCGCATTTTGGTTGCATCACATCTCGGAGGGAGACGAATTAGGAATAAAAAAAAATAACGCAACCAGACATCTAAAGAATATCATATAATTCTTCTTTTGAATCTTTGTAGGTGAATGAAAGAAGCTCACGTTCTTATTCTTTTGTCGTTTTGGCGGAGTTGTATTCATTGGTTCTCATTTCCCCTCAGGATGTTTGACGCTGAGGATGACGAGCAGTGACCTTGATATCCTAACTGTGCTTTAATAAGAACTAGGAAAAAAAGTGAGTGCACATCTTACTAATCTACCATTTCATCAACCCTTCACGTCAGACACTTTCTTTTTATCATTTTCCTATTCCGTCATCTCTCACGTTACACACAGCGGATGCCACATACTTAGTTGTAATCTCCCCCTCCCCCCTCCCGTTTCCCTCCGTCCTCCACCTAGGATCATATGACGCCTTAAACAACAGGGATGGCCACACGCTCAGGATGGATCACCTTGTAAATCTATCTTAGGTCCAAATTCTCAAACATTTCGAGGCTTTCACACACTGACTTTTGATAAGGCTTTCGTAGAGGTTGTTGTTAGGCTTTCGCTGTCGCTGATCTTTCTCCGGGGGCCTCCAAGTTTCTATCAGATCAATTTAGTAGTGTTGATGGGCTTGGTTAACGTTGTTCACCCCAGTATATCCATCCATTATAAATGTTTCCTCCTGTGCTTAACACACTTCATATTATTTGTACGATCTCTTCGTCCTCAGTTATGCTTGGACTAATGGAAAGGCCGAGGAAGTGCATCACCAAGCCTAGGAATTGTCGGCACGCTGTTATTTACCAAGTCCTGTATTCTAAGAAATTTCGGGGATTACACACACCGAGACTTGCTTGATAATGCTTCCGTGGAGGTAGCGGTGGGTATTTCCGTGGGTAGTTTAATGAACCTAATGATAGCGTGACAAGGCTTCTGCATCATAAACATGAAAAAAATACTCATGAGAACCCGACGAATCTCCTTGTTGGCCTTCAGAAATATATATTGTAAGCCGAAAGTGTTTAGGAATACGAACATTAGGCGCCCACATTTGACTAGACTTTCGTAGAGGTTGTGGGTATTTCCGTGAGGAGTTTCATTAGCCCAGTGATGGTTTGACAAGGCTTATGCACCATGAGCGTGAAAACCCCGACGTGGAAGAGTGGCAGGGAGTTATTTGTTCCATCAGAGAGGAGTGTGCAACGACATACACACTCATTCCGCTCCCTACTTTTACTTTTATTTATTCCTCTTTCTCCCCGATTAATCTCCTTTCTAGTCGAAGTATTTGTTGTGGGAGCCGAAGGTGTCTGTGAATAGGAAGTTTTATAAGCCTAATGATACTTTGACAATGCGCTATGAATGTGAGAAAAATACTTACGAGAACCAAATTAGTCTTCTTTCTGCTCTTTGGAAATATTTGCTGTGAAAGCCGAGTAGGTGAGTTCTAAGATGCTTTCGCCGATGTTTCTATATTGAGCTTCTCCTCCCACGCCCTACCAACTGCCTGCAACTCATTCTAACACATAACCTTCTATAATACATTTGGATCAGTGTTCATATCCGTAGAAAAAGCAGACGAGACCACAGAGAAATAGCTTGGTCGTGGTCTTGCTTCCGCGATCGAACAAAACGAGCTCAGGGGTCTTGCTTGCTCTCCCGTGTTCGCCCATAACCCGGCTTGACGATAGTGAGTGGCTGCTAAGCTTGCCTCGACTTGCTCCCCTCCGCCCCCCCCACCCACCCCCCCGTGAAGCTCTCGTGACTGTGAGAAAGCGAGAAGCAGCCATGTCAAGATTGTGTTGCTCCACGTGACGGACACAGCCATTCAGGTTTTTGTTTTTTTCTTGTTTTCCTTGCGTTTTTTTTTTGTGGGCTTCGTTTTTTTTTTTTTCGCGGGCTTTTGCTTTTCTGTGCCCTTTAGTTTGTTTTTTTTGTCTTTTCTGTGGGTTTTTTTCTTTTCCCGCGGGCTTTGTTTTCTCGCAGGCTTCTGATTTATTTTTCTGTGGCCATTTCTCTTTTTTTTCTGTGGACTTATACTTTTTTTCTAAGAGCTTTTGTGTTTCTGCTGATTTTTGCTTTTTTTTTCTGTGAGCCTTTGTGTTTCTGTCGTCCTTCGTTGGTCTGTTTTTCTATGCCCTTGAGTTGTTTCCATTGATATAAAAAGAAAAAAAAACCTCGGGTCGTCAAGTCAAGTGTTGAGTATCGTCTGTTTACTTCTCCTTGTCCTGCTTCGTCCAAACATTAAAGTATTTTCTTCTCACGCTGGGAAAAATCACATGTATATACATCTAATTATCTCACTTTATTCTTCGTGTTTGTCAAGGAGATGTTTATTCTCTCCAGCCGGGGAGCGTGTTTTACGGGGGGCCTCGTTTTTATTTTGTTCTGTTTCGATGTTCAGCTTCTGTTTGTCTCTTTAAGGAAATGTTGGCGGGTGATTCGTCTGTGTGGATAGGGACACCTGTTAAAAAGGCGTGTGTGTGTGTGTGAGAGAGAGAGAGAGAGAGAGAGAGAGAGAGAGAGAGAGAGAGAGAGAGAGAGAGAGAGAGCGCATCAATGAAACGTAAGTCGGTTCATTGATGTTGGGTGTGATTCCTTGAAGGGTCGAGTTTTATTTTTTTTACTCTTTTACGCACGAATGTAATGAAGAAAATGTAGTCACGGCGTTTCATCAAGGGAAGGGTGATTAAGTGTGATGGCTTTTTATTCTCTTCTGTTTAAACTAGACGACCGGCGTAAGAAAACAACAAAAACAACAGCAATAACCACAACAACAAAATATGGAATGTCCGGTGGTGACGTAACGGCACACACACACACTCACTCACTCACTCACTCACTCACTCTCTCACTCACTCACTCACTCACTCACTCACTCTCTCTCTCTCTCTCTCTCTCTCTCTCTCTCTCTCTCTCTCTCTCTCCCCCCCCCTCCCCGTCCTGTCATCGTTAATTGACACTTCCTGAGATAGTAGATAGTACTACAGTGTCTTGTTTCTTCTCACTCTTCGTTTCTGTTTATCTTTGGTAACATTTTTTTTTTTTTTACAACAAAGGAGGCAGCTCAAGGGCACACAAAAAAAAACAATAATAAAAAAAAGCCCGCTACTCGCTGCTCCTAAAAAAGAATAAAAGAGGTGTCCAGAAGCAAGGTCAAATTCGGGAGGAGAGGTGTCCTGATACCCTCCTCTAGAAAGAGTTCAAGTCGTAGGCAGGAGGAAATACAGATGAAGGAAGATTGTTCCAGAGTTTACCAGCGTGAGGGATGAAAGAGTGAAGATGCTGGTTAACTCTTGCATAAGGGGTTTGGACAGTATAGGGATGAGCATGAGTAGAAAGTCGTGTGCAGCGGGGCCGCGGGAGGGGGGGAGGCATGCAGTTAGCAAGCTCAGAAGAGCAGTCAGCGTGGAAATATCGATAGAAGATAGAAAGAGAGGCAACATCGAGACGGAATTTAAGAGGTAGAAGACTATCTGTATTAGGAGGAGAGCTGATGAGACGAAGAGCCTTAGCCTCCACTCTGTCCAGAAGAGCTGTGTGAGTGGAGCCCCCTCACACATGAGATGCATACTCCATACAAGGGCGGACAAGGCCCCTGTATATGAACCGCAACTGTGCGGGGGAGAAGAACTGGCGGAGACGGTACAGAACGCCCAGCCTCGAGGAAGCTGATTTAGTAAGAGATGAGATATGAAGTTTCCAGTTGAGATTTTGAGTTAAGGATAGACCGAGGATGTTTAGTGTTGAGGAAGGTGATAGCTGGGTGTTGTCAAAGAATAGGGGATAGTTGTTTGGAAGATTGTGTCGAGTGGATAGGTGGAGAAACTGTGTTTTTGAGGCGTTGAAGGACACCAGGTTCCTCTTGCCCCAATCGGAAATAATAGTAAGGTCTGAGGCTAAGCGTTTTGCAGCCTCCAGCCTTGAGTCATTAAGTTCCTGTAGGGTGCGTCTTCTATCAAAAGAAGTTGAGTAATGCAGAGTGGAATCATCGGCGTAGGAATGGATAGGACAGTTCGTTTTGGAAAGAAGATCATCAATGAACAACAGAAAGAGAGTGGGAGATAGGACAGAACCCTGTGGGACACCACTGTTAATAGATTTAGGGGAAGAACAGTGACCGTCTACCACAGCAGAAATGAACGGTCAGAAAGGAAACTGGAGATAAAGGTACAGAGAGAAGGATAGAATCCGTAGGAGGGTAGTTTGGAAAGCAAAGATTTGTGCCAGACCCTATCAAAAGCTTTTGATATGTCCAGCGCAATAGCAAAGGTTTCACCGAAACGGCTAAGAGAGGATGACCAAGAGTCAGTTAAGAAGGCTAGGAGATCACCAGTAGAACGCCCCTTTCGGAACCCATACTGGCGATTTACTGAAATAGCATCAATACCTCCCTCCCTCCCTCCTCTATGTCCCTCTCCCTCCCTCCCTCCCTCTCTGTCTCTCCCTGCCCCGCCCTTTATCTGGACTGCCTTTCGATCTCGACATTTTTTCCCATTAAATAAAAGGTGGACAGTAAAATAACATGATAGGAAGGGCGGGTAGCAACGTTATGTGATTCCAAGTCTCCCTCTCTCTCTCCCTCTCTCTCTCTCTCTCTCATATACCCAGTAGGTCTGTATTTATTGTTAATGCACCCACAGGCAAGTTCACTCACTAACGCGAGCGAGCAATCACGCACGCGTCTCCAACCCCCCCCACCCCCCCACACACACCAAAGCTTGTACGCATGCACCACTCAGTATTGTTATCTTTATCATCAGCATCATCAGCGTCATCTTCCAGTATTACCAAACCGCTGCATGACAAGAGGCTTTCCTAACGTCTTCCTCTCTTTAAGAATTTCCTCTGAATTTTTAAATTTAGAACATTTAGAAGTATAGAGCATCAACTTTGTTAACATGCCACAAACACTAACACAGCACATCCAATCACAGCACAGCCAAACATCTGCAGCCGCCACATACAGTAACGAGATAGTGGTGACGCTGTCCACTCACTCCCATCGAATCAGGACGCCAGTACTCTCCAGGATAAACCAAACAGATTGTAGGATTGGGAGGGGAAATGGCAAATGGAGTTCAATGTCGGGAATTGCAGTACTCTGAGTGTAGGTAGGAACAACCCCTCACATAGTTATCGCTTAAATGACACTCCCATAAGCAGGTCTAGGTGTGAGAGGGATTTAGGGGTATTAGTGAGCTTTGATCTCCGTCCAAGGGCTTAATGCATTCAAGCTAGAAATCAAGCAAATAGTGTACTGGGATGCAGTTCAAGGAGCGTAAGCGCCGAAGTCATCCTCGAGCTATATTTAGCATTAGTTAGACTTAATCTGGATTATGCGGGTTTAGTTTTGGTCACCTTACTATTGAATAGATATCAAAATGTTAGAATCGGTGCAGAGGAGGATGACTAAGATGATTCACGGGTGAAGAAACTTGCCGTATGAGGAAAGGCTTAAACAATTGAACTTGCATTCTCTAGAAAGGCGAAGGGTGCGTGGAGACTTTATCAAAGTATATAAATGGATTAAGGACTTTAATAAATGGGATACTAATGTGGTAAGAGATGGTAAGAGAACCGGGTAGGACACGTAGTAATGGTTTTGACTGGATAAATTCAGATTCAACAAGGACATTGGCGAAAATTGGTTTACCAACAGAATGGTGGACGAGTGGAACAGGCTGGGCAGTCATGTTGTGAGTGCCAATACGATAGTCACATTCGATAAAAGATTAGATAAATTCATGGACAGTAATGTTAGGTAGGGTTAGGTTCACAGGAGCTGCCTTGTACAGGCCAACCGTCCTCTTGCAGGGCCATAGGCTTATGTTCTTATGTTCTTATGTTCTTATGTTCATCCGGTCCACCAGAACCAGGTCAACAGCCGGTCCCTCACCCTGACACATACAAAGGACACAAGTACTCACTCCCTCACACTCGCCGCCTTTCCTTTCTTGACTCCTTGCTCTCGTTGACTCGTCGACACTGACGCAGGACCGGATGCGAGTCCTTTATAAACATAGCAGTGCCTCACCGAGTCACACCGAGGCACGGCTATGTAAGTATTTTTCAACACCTGTGTGTGTGTGTGTGTGTGTGTGTGTGTGTGTGTGTGTGTGGTGCGGGCACGAGGGCAGGAAACACGTAACGGTTAGGGGTAAGGGCTCCGGTAGGACACACTCGGAAGCAGCAGCTGGACACGATATTTTCAGTTTCTTTTGTTCATTATCTCTTTGTTACTTTCTTGATTGCTTTCTTTCTTTATATACTTCTTTGGTAGATATTTCCAGTTTAGGTCTAAACATATTTCGAAATGTGTATGTGTGTGTGTGTGTGTGTGTGTGTGTGTGTGTTCCGGGCGTCAGCGGCCTAATACTCAACCCGGAAAAAAGTTGGAGGTTATCGCGGGGCAAGAGTTAACCCGGTAGCTGCGGGGATCATGTTTCTTAAAGGCCTCTTTAAGCGAGAAAAATGAGAAAAATCATCACTCACACAAACCATTTCATAATATATATCAAAGCATTTGTGATCAGTTTATGCATCATCTATTTTGGGGGGTTTATATCATGGCAAAAATTTGGCCCGTCGCTGCTACACGGTAAAGCCACAAATTTGGCCCATCGCGCCTCGATGAAACTTGACTTGGAAAATTGATGTCATGAGGCAGAAGCGGGGAGGAACAGCAACCTTTAGCGTCATCGAAAGAGTGAGAGTGGTGGAAGTGCGACGCTCAACTTTCTTTTTTCTTCCATTTCCTATCTTTCTTCACCTCTTTCTTTCTTCCGTTCTTTCGCCCTCATAATAAGTGTTAATCTAATCTGTCTTTGTCTTCTTTTTCTTTATGTGTGTGTGTGTGTGTGTGTGTGTGTGTGTGTGTGTGTGTGTGTGTGTGTGTGTGTGTGTGTGTGTGTGTGTGTGTGTGTGTGTGTGTGTGAGAGAGAGAGAGAGTTGGTTCTTCATGAGTTTACCTTTTAATGGTTATCCCTAATTTTTGTTCTTACCTGTGGGACACGAACTCTTCCTTTTTTATCTCTCTTCCTCCCTTTCTTTATGTCTTGTCTGCGATTGCTCTTCCTCCCTTTATGTCTGTCTTGCTGGTCTGCGAAGGTCCCATTAATCGTTGGGGTTTAGCGTAATAATAGTGGAAGCCATACACATTTTTTTTCCCTCATTCATTCACTTTTTTTTCATTTTTTTAGTATTCGGAGGGCTTCAGAGTAGGACAAAATATTTCACGATGATTTCTATTTTAGTCTCAGCGTGTAGGTATAGCGAAACCTTATGATATATTATGACTTTCTCTCTCTCTCTCTCTCTCCACTTCTGTATATTAATTCCTCAAGCTCAACGATTATCTTCAAATGATCTTTAGTAATTTGAATGCTCATCATTAATACATTATAATTATATCTATCATAATACATATTTCTATCGGTACTTATCATATATACAATTCATACTCATCACTTCATACCTATCGTTTTACTTACTTATCTGTTATTCGAACCTTTCATACTTATAGATGTGATTTTGTTTTATCTTTATATATCTTTACCCTTTTAGGAACATTTTATCCTTATCATCCTTATCATTTTATATTTTATTCATACTTATTTGTACATTATCTACTCATCATGCATCATTATACTTCTCATTTATGTATATTTTTCACGTATCATACTTGTCACAGTACATATACTTGCGTCACTTATTTCGTATTTATCACACTGCTACTCCCTGATCCTTTCTTCACCTCTTCGGTAAATGACGTCCAGCAATTCAACGATAATCTCTTAATGATCTTCTCTAATTTCATCATATTACCGGTGCAGCGTGCGGGGGGAGGATGGATCGCTCTTCTTTGTCTGTTTTCACCCCTTCATTTTTCTTTTCTCTTTCATGCGCGAACGGTTGCAAAATACTGTATTAATCTCGTAATGACAGAAACTAATTTCGTCTGTTTTTTTGCATTTATTGGCATGTCGTGTGGAGGGTGTTAAAACCTTTATCTTCCTCTCTTCTGTTCTATCTCTTTACTGACGAGCGAACGTTTCAATATGTCCAGGTGGCAATCTTTTTTTTATTAGGTGCTGCCTGGTTGCCTCTCTTAGACGACCCCCAGTCCGAAAGTGGCGCAGGCGAATTATATTTATAGTGGCTGCCGTGATGTTTTTTTTTCTTTCTCTTCTCTCTCTTTTACATTTTTATCTGACTCAATACTGTCTTTCTGTTTTTGTATGAGGAAATGCTAAGATGTCTGCTGAAAATATTATTGCCTGCCTGTCTGTTGGTTGGTTTGTCTATGTCCGCCTTTATGAATGTGTGTATGTATATATGTGTGCATGTATGTATGTATATATGTATGTATGTATGTATGTATGTATATATGTATGTATGTATGTATGTATGTATGTATATAATATGCGAGAATGTATGCGTCCGTGTATATGTATTTCTATGTGTTCTTGTCTGTATGTTTGTATGCATGTTGAAAGGCAATATATAAAAAAAAAATTGCTTGCTTGCGTGTGTGTGTGTGTGTGTGTGTGTGTGTGTGTTTACAGGGATGGCACAGTAATACAGACACACGTGTTGGCGTTTGGAGTTCTTCTTTGTGTCGTGCGTGAAATATTTAGAACAAACTGACCGTGAATGCTAAGTGGACCAGTGTTTGCCTGTCGTGTTTTTTTCTCTCTCTCTCTCTCTCTCTCTCTCTCTCTCTCTCTCTCTCTCTCTCTCTCTCTCTCTCTCTCTCTCTCTCTCTCTCTCTCTCTCTCTCTCTCTCTCTCTCTCTCTCTCTCTCTCTCTCTCTCTCTCTCTCTCTCTCTCTCTCTCTCTCTCTCTCTCTCTCTCTCTCTCTCTCTCTCTCTCTCTCTCTCTCTCTCTCTCTCTCAGGCAAAAGTTAATAGGTACACAATAAATAAATAAAAAAAAAATCTAAAATTCACTTCCCTCAAAAATACTCATAAAAAAACGTTGCATTTATAAACGTTTGAATTTCCAGGACCATCCGTGCCTTACCTGCCTCACCCTGGCTTTCAATTACCTGGCAGCTCATTAGGGAGAAATGCACCTGTATATTATTGGGATTAACTTGAATAACTCCGTCCCATTCTGCCCCCCCCTCTCTCTCTCACTCTGTTACCTGTGCTTCGTCAACTTTCTTTCTCCCTCACCACTCCATCGTCTTTCTTCTTTCTCCCTTACCTTGTCACCCTTACCTTGTCATTCTTTCCTCTCCCTCACCCCTTCCTCGTCATTTTTCTCTCTGTCTCATTTTTATTTCATCATCCTTCCCTCTCCCTCACCTCTCCCTTATCATCCCTATCTCTCCCTTACCTTGCCATCCTACCCACTCCCTCACCTCTTCCTCATCATCCTTCTCTCTCCCTCACCCCTTCTCTGTCTTTCCTTTCCCTTCCTCACCTCTCCCTACCATCCCTCCCCCTTAGCTCCCACTTCCTGCCCTCCCCCTTCCCTCACTCACCTTTCCCCGCTCTCCTTCTCCCTTGCCTGTTCACTTCTCTCTCCCTCACCACCTCCCTGCCCTTCTCTCTTCACGCCACCCCTTCTGCCCTCCCTCCCTCCCTTTATCCTTATCTCTCCACCTTCATGTCATTATCGTATCGTGCAAGTTGATTCCTCTCCTTTTAACCTTCCTCCGTCTGACTCATTGGTCCATGTTATCAAACTCTTCAAAGCCTTAGTCCATCTATTTCAAAAGGCTCACGCGGAGGTTGTCGGGGTTTCCATGGGCTGTTTTCTGAGCCTGGCGGTAGTTTTACGAGGCTCCCGCGCTGTGAATAGGAAAACACTCACGGCAACCCGACGTATTTCCTCTCTGGCCTTGAATAACGTTCGTAACAAAAGCCCCAAACGTTTGATAACACAAGTGATTCTTTCTTGACAGGGAAGAAGCTTTTGACCTTTTTTTCCCTCTGTGTAGCATGTCATTGTTTTCTATAACCACGAGTAATGCCAGTTCCTTCCTTTTTTTCCCCTCCCATCATTTTTCTCCCCCGCTTGCTGTCCCCCTCCCATCATTTCTCTCCCCTCCTCCCCCCTCACATAATTTCCTTCCCTTTCCTTTCTTTCTCTTCTCCCATCTCTCTCTCTCTCTCTCTCTCTCTCTCTCTCTCTCTCTCTCTCTCTTCGGAAGGCTCCACAACGACGCAGTACGTGTCATCCGAGCAAAAAACGAGTCACAACCACGTCCCTCCACCCCGCCCGTGTAAATAGACGCCGTGCATCGCAACAAACCCGTAATCGTGATCCCGCAAGTACCACCACCTCTATTACCAAGCCTCTAGATAACTTAAAAATCCTTAGTTTCAATGCGCGTAGCCTAAGAAACAAATCTGATGAACTGAGATGTCTTGCTCTAACAGAAAATTTTGACATAATTGCTATAACCGAAACATTTATCGACACCACAAATATTGATTTAAGTTCCGAATACGACATAGATGGCTACAGACTCTTCAACAAAGATCGTGTAAACCGTAGAGGCGGTGGCGTCGCCCTTTATGTCAAAAGCTATTTGCAACCCACTGACAAAACACCGGGAAACAGTAACGTTGAACATTTGTGCGTGCAAGTAAACATTGCAAAAGTCAATTTAAATATATCTGTCACCTACAGATCTCCCGGGCAATCACTCGATGACGACCTTGAAATGTACAGCGTCTTAAGGCAGTCACTTAATAACAACGACTGACTGATATTAGGAGACTTTAACCTCCCCCATATCGACTGGGCGACACTCAGGTACAGAAGGCGAGTCACATAGAATGATCGAATTTCTAGAAGAAAATTATCTAAGCCAAATGGTTTCTGAGCCAACTCGACAAAATAATATACTCGACCTTGTTATAACGACCCAAGATAACCTAGTCAGTAGTGTCACGGTAGGAGAACACCTCGGTTCTTGCGATCATAAATTAGTGCGCGTCGACATTAGAGCTCAATCATCAGTGACTGAAAATAAAGTAAAGGTGCTCAATTTCAAAAGAGCTAACTTCGTAGAAATCCGACAAAAACTAACAAGAAATACAACTATCAGATGATGGCAACGTAGAGGAAGCCTGGCTAAGCTTTAAAAATCACTTACTCACTCAGCAGAACACATTCGTCCCCTTGTGCGAGAAGCGAATTAACACTAATAAAAGCCCACCGTGGTTTAATAGCGAAATTAAACAATCAGTCAATGAGAGAAAATTGTTTTACAGGTTAAAGAAAGAACAAAGCACGCCCGAAAACATTAGACTTTATAATGATGCCAGGCGACGAGTAAAAAGACTAGTAGGTTAGGCAAAGCGTAGATATGAAGAAAATATTGCAGCCAACTGTAAAAATAATCCGAAATCTTTCTTCAGTTACATAAACAACAGAAAGGCGATCAAAAGTGGTATTGGACCTTTAACAAACAGCGACGGTGCACTAGTGACTGACAGCCAACACATTGCAAACCTCTTAAACAATTACTTTTCCTTGGTGTTTAATACTAACAGTCTTCCTCTCGCTACCAACAACACCAGTACTATTGTAAATCTCGAGCATGCATTGCCTAATTTTGAAATAACAACCGATGAAGTCTTTAAAGCTCTCCATTCACTTAAAACAAATAAAAGTCCCGGACCCGACAAAGTATATCCTATACTGCTTAAAGAAACAAAGAGCGAAATACTCTCCTCCCTCACTACCGTATTCAATATGTCCTTGCGACAAGGCATCGTCCCTTCGGATTGGAAAAAGGCTAACGTGACACCGATTTTTAAGAAAGGAGACAAAAAAATACCAGGTAACTACCGACCCATTAGTCTAACTTCAATTGTAGGTAAGCTACTCGAGAGCATAATTAGAGACAAAATTGTGAGTTACCTCGAAAGCCACTTATTAATTGAGGATTCACAACATGGCTTCCGTAACAAAAGATCCTGCCTGTCAAACCTACTGACCTTTTATAACGATCTCTTCTCAATTTATGACGTAACCAAATCAGTGGACGTAGTCTATCTTGATTTCCAGAAAGCGTTTGATAAAGTCCGGGCGCCGGTCACTAGTGGCGTCCCTCAGGGCTCGGTTCTTGGCCCAGTGCTCTTCATTATTTACATCAACGACGTGGATGTTGGACTCAATAATCGCATTAGTAAATTTGCAGACGACACAAAGATTGGTAACTCGGTTCTCACTGACGAAGACAGGCAAAGCCTCCAAGAGGATTTGCACAAAATTTCAGCTTGGTCGGATAAATGGGAGATGCCCTTTTTTTTTTTTTTTTTTTTTTTTTTTACGTTGTTTCCTATTGCGCCGGTAGGCATCTTCCCGGGGGGGCCTGATGGTCGGCCCAAGGCTTCTTCCAGGTGGGGCCTGATGGTCGGCCCAGCCCGTTCTGGCGCAGGCGAGTGTTTATAGTGGCGCCATCTTGCATTGGCTCATGCTGCCCCCCGGAACTCGTTTTTGATTCGCTTGGACGGCTTCCTCTAGAGTCCGGGTTGATGGGTGGTCTTCAGGACAGCATGTGGATAGTTTTAAGCCACTCGGCTGTGACTGAAAAATCCGAGTGGTAGCGTGAGGATTCGAACCCGCGTCGTCCATCACGCGGCGAATGTGGGTCCAGTACGCTATCACTTCGGCCACCGCCTACCCAAACGTACCTTTAACGTAGACAAGTGCCAGGTCCTTCAAGTTGGAACAAAAAATAAGAAGTTCGATTACGAAATACGCGGCATTATACTCACAAGTGTTCAATGCGTTAAGGACCTGGGGATTAAAATCGCGTCAAACCTCAAATTCTCACATCAATGCATCGATGCAGCAAATAAAGCGAACAGAATGTTGGGCTTCATTAAAAGAAACTTTTTATTCAAAAATAAAGATGTAATACTTCCGCTCTACAATAGTTTAGTCAGACCCCACTTGGAATATGCGGTACAGGTTTGGTCTCCCCACCATGCAAAGGACATTGCTAAACTAGAAGGTGTTCAGCGTCGAGCAACAAAAATGATCCCTTCCCTGCGCAACAAATCCTACGAAGAAAGGCTTTCCACCCTTAATATGTTCTCTCTTGAGAAACGTCGCCTCCGAGGAAAACTGATCGAATGTTTTAAAATACTTAATGGTTTCACGAATGTAGACAGAACAAAATTGTTTATGATCGATGACACTTTGCGAACGAGGAACAATGGCACAAAACTCAAATGTAGACTAGTAAATTCAGACTGCACCAAATTTTTCTTCACCATGGAATAAGCTCCCACCATCATTGGTCCAGTGTAACACGATTGACTCCTTTAAAAACAAGCTCGACCGTCACTTCCTTGAACTTAATATTAACTAGAGTAGAAAAGCAACGTTTTGGAGCCATCTGATTAATGTAAAATCACTTTGGTTTAAGGACAGACCACCTAGTCTGGACCATGGGGTCTGTGTGGTCTGATTTTCTTTGTAAATCTCTCTCTCTCTCTCTCTCTCTCTCTCTCTCTCTCTCTCTCTCTCTCTCTCTCTCTCTCTCTCTCTCTCTCTCTCTCTCTCTCTCTCTCTCTCTCTCTCTCTCTCTCTCTCTCTCTCTCTCTCTCGCTGTGTGTGTGTGTGTGTGTGTGTGTGTGTGTGTGTGTGTGTGTGTGTGTGTGTGTGTCTATGTGTAAAATGCCCTTGGGAAACTATACGTATCGGCCTTTCCGTTTCCTTCTTTTCCCTCTCTCTCCCTTTCTTTGTCTCTCTCCGCATGACATTCTTAAACTATACGCATCAGGCTCTCCCATTCCTTCCTTCTGATCATGTGTTTGGTTTTCGTGAGATGCGGGTCACTGGGGGATGCTGGACACACACACACACACACACACACACACACACACACAGTCATCGCCAATACACAAATGCTGGTGGGTCGCCAGTAGTGTGTGGCGTCCTGCCAAGGAGGGGCGTTGGCGATGGATGGCTGTCCAGGGCGATAGCAGTGAACAGCAGACTTGCTGAGCACTGCGGGCGCAATGGGTGGCTGTTCGTCGACAATTGGGACCTCTTCTTTGGCAACGACGCCCTCTACGCCAGTGACGGGATACACTTGACGTTCAAGGGTGTTGAGGCTCTCTCAGACTCCCTTGAGCGAGCACTTGGTACCCTGAGGGATTTTTTAGTATAGGCGAGGGGGGGAGGAGTAATGGGAGCAACGGAATGAGTAATGGGAGGGGACATCTAGCTCATAATATAACCAGGCAGCTTAGAAGTAATTCTAGTGGAGTAACAGAGGGCGGGCTAAGAATCTTCTATACTAACAGCAGGAGCCTCAGAAACAAGATAGACTTACTTAGGGGTGAAGCTTGTTCAGAAAATTTTGACATAATAGCGATCACTGAGACATGGATAGACACTGCTAATAGAAATTTTAGATCAGAATTTGAAATAACGGGTTATCAGATGTTTCACAAAGACAGAAGGGGCAGAAAGGGATGTGGAGTTGCGCTATATGTTAAAGACTCACTTAAATGTTTAGTTAACAATTCAGTCAAAACTAACATGGATTCAGAATCAGTTTGGGTGGACGTTTACAAAGGGAAAGAAAAACTAACTCTAGGAGCTATGTACAGGCCACCCAACCTTAACAGGCAGGACACGAGTATATTACTACAGGAGATTGGCAGGGCGAGTATGAGTAGAAATGTCTGCGTAATGGGGGACTTTAATTATAGGAATATAGACTGGGAAGACCTAGTGGGTAACCTGCCGAGGACTTTCTTGAAGTTATACAAGATAATTTCCTTAAGCAGGTAGTTACTGAGCCTACCAGAGGAGATAACATTTTAGACTTAGTCCTAACCAATAATGGGAACTTGCTACGTGAGTTGGAGGTGGGCGGAGAGTTAGGAAATAGTGATCACAGAACGGTTCGTTTTAGCTTAGACTGGGCGGTAACCCGCGAACCAAACCCAGTGTTAGTGCCAGATTTCAGAAGAGCAAATTACGAGGGGCTTAGAAGACATCTTGAAGGGGTAAACTGGGATAATTTAGGGATTCATGAGGGCCAGAATTGCGGATTGGAGAGCCAGGAGAACCAGGTAGAAATGTCTTACAATAACTTAGTTAGAGTAATAGTAGAGGGGCAAGGACAGCATATATCACAGCGTACACTTAGAAAAGAAAACAATAATCCTAAGTGGATGACTCGTGGACTAAAACACGAGATTGGGTTAAAGAAGGGAATTTATCAGAAAATAAAGAATGGTGAAACACATCTCAGGGGCCGGTACGTCGAACTATATAGATTAGTTAAGAAAAACACCAGGATAGCAAAAAGGAACTATGAGATCAAAGTAGCAAATGAGGCGAAAAGTAATCCTAAGGGCTTCTTTCAGATGTATAGAACAAAAACACGGGAGAAAATTGGACCGCTGAAAACAAACACAGGGGAGCTAGTAGAAAATTACGAAAATATGAGCACATTGTTGAACGACTACTTCCTTTCAGTATTCACACAGGAGGATCGAACGACTATACCGGAAAGAGTTCAGGTGTACGAGGGCGGGGATGACGACAAATTGAGGGATATAATCATTACCAGGCAAGTAGTTCAGGATGAGATAGATAAGCTTAAGAAGAACTAGTCGCCAGGTCCTGACGGGATATTTCCGAGGGTATTAAAGGAATTAGGTGATGTACTCAGTGACCCACTAACCGACATCTTTAAGATGTCGGTAAATACTGGCTATGTGCCGAGCCTATGGAAAGTAGCTAATGTTACGCCGATTTTTAAAAAGGGGGACAGGTCAGTTGCTTCAAACTATCGCCCAATTAGCTTAACACCGGTTATAGGCAAGATGCTGGAGTCCATAATAGCCAGGAACATTCGGGAGCATTTAGAGAAACATAGCTTAATTCACCACTCGCAGCATGGGTTCACAAAAGGTAGGTCATGCCTCACCAATCTCTTGTCCTTCTACAATAAAGTATTTGAGGCGGTTGACAGAAATGAAAATTATGATGTAATCTATCTTGATTTTAGTAAAGCGTTTGACAAAGTTCCTCACCAACGACTGTTGCTTAAATTACAGGCTCACGGAGTAGAGGGTAAAGTTTTGAACTGGGTCAAGGCGTGGCTTAGCAATAGGAAGCAAAGAGTGCAAATTAATGATAAAAGATCTGACTGGGGATGTGTTACGAGTGGGGTCCCCAAGGTTCGGTATTAGGTCCACCTTTGTTTATTATTTATATCAATGACTTAGATACAGGAATTAGTAGTGATGTTAGTAAATTTGCAGATGATACCAAGATCGGTAGAGTAATAATTATTGAGTCGGATCGGGACGCTAGTATTCTCCAAGGTGAACTCAACAGATTGAATGACTGGGCGGATAAATGGCAGATGGAGTTCAATGTAGGGAAGTGCAGTATTCTGAGTGTAGGTAGGAGCAACCCCTCACATAACTATTGCTTAAATGACACTCTCATAAGCAGGTCTGGGTGCGAGAGGGATTTAGGGGTATTAGTGAGCTCTATCTCCGTCCAAGGGCACAATGCATTCAAGCTAGAAATCGAGCTAATAGGGTACTGGGATTTATTTCAAGGAGCGTAAGCAACAGAAGCCCCGAAGTCTTCCTCAAACTATATTTAGCATTAGTTAGACCTCATCTTGACTATGCGGTTCAGTTCTGGTCACCTTACTATAGAATGGATATCAAAATGTTAGAATCGGTGCAGAGGAGGATGACTAAGATGATTCAGGGGTTGAGAAACTTGCCATACGAGGAAAGACTCAAACAGTTAAACTTGCATTCTCTAGAAAGGCGAAGGGTGCGTGGAGACATGATCGAGGTTTATAAATGGATGAAGGGCTTTAATAAGGGACATTCATAAGGTTTTGTTGGTAAGAGAACCGGGTAGGACACGAAGTAATGGGTTTAAACTGGATAAATTCAGATTCAACAGGGACATAGGTAAAAATTGGTTTACTAACAGGGTGGTGGATGAGTGGAATAGGCTTAGCAGTCATGTGGTGAGTGTCAATACAACTGTCACATTCAAAAATAGATTAGATAAATTCATGGACAGCGATATTAGGTGGGGTTAGATACACGGGAGCTTAGGGTCAAAGGAGCTGCCTCGTACAGGCCTACCGGCCTCTTGTAGACTTCTGCGTTCTTATGTTCTTATGTTCTTATGTAAATGAGTAAGTGTTTTTTTGTGTGTCTGTGTGCGTATCATATGTAATTGAGTATTCTTTGTATTTTTCTCTCATAACGTATGGCTATTAATTTCTCTGATTCACTGTTTGCTCATCTTATTTTTATTCACAAACGCTTCATATAATTATCTGTTTGGTGTACTCCATTTTTAACCATTGCATCCTGTTCTAACTATTGTATTACGAAATATCCGCCTCTTAGTGCTGTATTTTTTTCCTATTGACCGTTTTCTTTTTTTTCCCCCCTCAATCTTTCTTTGTTTGCCCATTTCTGTATCTGTACATGACATATTTCTATTACTTTTCTATCCCATCATCTATATATTCATCTATTCAGTCATCCATACAGTCATACATACATATTTTTGTCATCTTTACATTTAGCGCGCGCGCACACTCAAACACACACACACACACACACACACACACAGCCTTCCTACCCCCCCATACTCAGAGCCCCCCCTCACCCCCACATCCCCCCCCCCACATCCACACACACAGCCCCCCCACACACATCACACCCCCCCACACATAAACATAGCCCCCTCTCCCCACACACGCTCATACATCCCCCTCCCCCACACACATACAGCCCCCCCCACACACGCCCAGCCCCCACCCCGCATTGTAATGTGCGCGGGTGTGTGTGGTCTGAGGCGAAGCTCCCTTTTGGCCTGATCAGATTTGCAGGTACACTCACAAACACGGCCCAGGTACCTAATGTGATTCCTTCCTCCTTTTTCACCTTCTTACGCATCTGGAGGCAGGCGAGGCGCTGAATAAAGCATGGAGGAGTGACCGTTTGTGTTCAGGGAAGGGAGGCGTGAGGGGGGAGGAACGGAGGGTGTGTCAGGTGTGTAGAGTGGACAGGTGATCTTGGACAGGTGATCTTGAGCGCCTGTCGATTGGTAGATATAAGATATAGGGTTAAATTTGACGAAAACGAATTCGCGTTGTCTCTAAATATAAGTATAAATTCTGTTTTTGAGTTTTAAGCACGTAGAGTTTTAACTATTTAGGTTATGTCAGTTGAGGTTAGTAAGAAGAGGTTTCAGGAGTCACTTGAGGTTAGATTAGGTTAGTAAGTGGAATTTCAGCTGTTCAGAGGAGATTCTAGATATACGTACAAGATCTATTTTTGAATTTTAAGTTAGTAGTGTTTTAAATGTTGAGGTTATGTTAAGTTTGGCTATTAGGAAGAAGTTTAGGAATAACTTGAAATTAGGTGTGGTTACTAAGGATTTCAGAGGCTGTGCGGCCTCGTTTTTTGGGAATAATATCGTAACGAACAATCGTATCGGTACGAGATTTTTGCACAGGTGTATCACACACTGCCTTAATTTTAAGGGTATCGCCAACCGCCACAGAAATGAATAAAGGCACTTGTCCCTATACCAAGAGGGTAAAGTCATCAGTGTCAGGCAAAGATACGAACACAACTACCAGAGGCTCCCACCTTGTTCCTCTTCCCATCTCCCGCCTCCTCCTTCTCCCTCAATCTCTCTCTCTCTCTCTCTCTCTCTCTCTCTCTCTGGAAGATACATACTCGAGAATGATTTTTTTTCAATTAAGGCATGCTTGATGTGATACTGGGACTTTAATTTTGAGCATAGTGATACACATCTGGGCCGTGGACGTAATGACATGTGAGAGTAGGGTGAGGTGGTAAATGATGACTACCATGATTGATGGTAGAACGATTGCTCGCTTGTATTTGTTTCTCTCTCGTTTGTTTTTGTTGTTATACCTTCGCAATTCTTCCCGTTACCATACTTTCAGCTCTTCCCTGACCATAAAATTAATAGCACCACTATAATTTGGCGATAAGAGCACCATTACTTTTATCAGTAGGTACATGCTATACAATAGCCCTACGAAAACGTACACCATAAACCACCAAACCACTACGCTACCAATAGTTACGGAGGTAATTAGGCTATGTAAGTAACACGTTACCCTACTCTCAACTTTATTTAAAGGATGCCTATCAGTATTAGAAAGAGTATATAACGCCACTACAATTAATGCATGCCTTTCATTCATTATAGTTACGAAGCTACATGAGAGAGAGAGAGAGAGAGAGAGAGAGAGAGAGAGAGAGAGAGAGAGAGAGAGAGAGAGAGAGAGAGAGATATTGAGGGAGAAGGGAGGAGGCGGGAGATGGAGGGAAGAGGAACAAGGTGGGCGGAGCCTCTGGTAGTTGTGTTCGTATCTTTGCCTGACACTGATGACTTTACCCTCTTGGTATAGGGACAAGTGCCTTTATTCTCTACTTGTGGCGGTTGGCGATACCCTTCAAAATTAAGGCAGTGTGTGAAATACGCTGTCGCAAAATCTCGTACCGATACGATTGTTCGTTACGATATTATTCCCAAAAAACGAGGCCGCACAGCCTCTGAAATCCTTATAGTAGTACAGTCGTAGGACACAAGTGATGACACAGTTTCCAAAATGTTTCGGACGCCGCTAGCGAGAGACGGCAACTATCCAGCAGAACTACAGTCGAGTTATATGTGACGTATGTGTGTGTGTGTGTAGGTGGGTGTGTTCACGAATGAAAGAGTGTGTGTGGGTGTAAGAGAGATATTATTTAAGGATTTTTCTTACGAAACTGTGAGCATCAACTGCACGACGATTGTTTCTTTAAGAAAAATATGTTATGAATGCTCTTGTTTCCACTAGTGCACGCTCTGTAATAAGATTTCTGCATTCCATAAGCTAAATATTTGCTTGGCTTTGGTCATCAGTGTTTATTCGAGAGAGAGAGAGATGAATTTCTCTTAAGAGAAAAAGTTACTGCAAAATAATTGCCTACTTTTCTTAAATGCATAATAATAACTTAGTATTTGTAAATGCAAAGTAATAGCCTTGTTTCATAAATCCAAACAAATCGTTTTATATTCTTAAATGCAAAATAATAGCTTTGTATTTCAGTTCAATTCATAATAGCATACAAGTTTCCTAAATGCGCCGCCTGGCATGGTCGATGACGTCATTGCATAACATCGTCAAGCGTGAGTTAAATGGTGGTATTATTATATATTTTTAGACCATATCAGAATATTTGTGCACGTTATCAATGTTTTTGTCGTATTTTCTTAGCGAGGACGTTGCAGGAATGGATACAACATTTATTCAAATGCATAATAGCGGTGTAAACATCTTTAGCTGTCCCTGACTAAATTTGAACGAAGTGTAAAGAGACATTTTCGTCCGCGAATTTAAAACTTGTTATCAGTGTGCACAACTGACAAATTCATATCTAATAAATTATGGAGAGTGTATATGTAGTGACATATCTGAACATTAGCCTCCTTCCATGCGGTGTATATATTTTAAAGTCGGGGCCGGTGAACGAAACTCAGTGGACAGTGTGTCAACACTTGTGTCCCACGACTGTACGTCAGATGATGGTGGTGAGTCAGCTGAAATGAGTGTGTGAATGAGAGAGTGAGTTACTGCGAAAATAGTAAATGAATGAATGAGGATGTCAGTGAGTGAGCGAAACAATTGAATGGTTGCGTGAATAAGTCAGTCAATGGATGAGGGAGCGAATGAATGAGGGAGTTGGGGAATGAGTGAGTTTGTGAATGGGGGAGGGAGGGAGGGAGGGAAGGAGTGAGTGGGTAAATGATTGCACGATTGATTGGTTTATTGATTGAGTAAGTGAATGGCAGTGGTTGTGATTGATTGAGTGGGTGGGGGAGTGAGTGAGTGGTAGTATTTGTGACCTTTTGAGTGGATGGGGAAGTGAGTGAGTGGATGATTGCGTTTATGAGTGAATGAGTAAGTGGGTGAATGAGTGAATGTGCTTGTGATTAATTGAGTGGGTGGGTGAGTGAGTGAGTGAATGAGTGGGTGAGTGAGTGGGTGAGTGAGTGATTGAGTGGGTGAGCGAGTGAGTGAGTGATTGAGCAAGTGAGTGAGTGAGTGATTGTGTTCGTGATTGATTGAGTTGTTTTTTAGGTGAGTGAGTGAATGCGTGAGTGAGTGGTTGAGTGAGTGAGTGCGTGAGTGAGTGGTGGAGTGAGTGAGTGGTTGAGTGAGTGAGTGCGTGAGTGAGTGGTTGAGTGAGTGAGTGCGTGAGTGAGTGAGTGAGTGCGTGAGTGAATGGTTGAGTGAGTGAGTGCGTGAGTGAGTGGTTGAGTGAGTGAATGAGTGAGTGAGTGCGTGAGTGAGTGCGTGAGTGCGTGAGTGAGTGGATAAGTGAGTAACCTGTGCCTCGTCCGTGCGTGCTATACATGAGTCAGTGAGTCCGACAAAAATGCAGGAGAACATTGCCCGTGGAAACAGTGACAGAATACAAAGTGAGAGAGAGAGAGAGAGAGAGAGAGAGAGAGAGAGAGAGAGAGAGAGAGAGAGAGAGAGAGAGAGAGAGAGAGAGAGAGAGAGAGAGAGAGAGAGAATTAATATTTGACTCCATAGTTCACCATAACCAGAGAGAAAAAAAGCAGACAGACAGACAGACAAGTAAAAAGACAGATAAACAAGCAAATAAACAGACAAACAGATATACAGACAATTATACACCCATTCTCAGTTGCATACGTTCCTACACACACCTATACATACATATATACAGACAGACACAGACAAACAGGTACAAACACAGACAGACGTACACAGACAGACAGGCATGCAGGTACACACAGACAGACAGACAAACAGGTGCACATAGACAGACAGACAGGTGCATACAGACAGGGGCATGTACACACAGACAGACAGACAGACAGGTGCATATAAACAGACAGACAGGTGCATACAGACAGACAGACAGGTACAACAGACAGACACACAGACAGGTGCACATAGACAGACAGACGGGTGCATACAGACAGACAGACAGGTACAACAGACAGACACACAGACAGGTGCACATAGACAGACAGACGGGTGCATACAGACAGACAGATACACAGACAGACAGACAGGTACACACAGACAGACAGACAGGTGCACACAGACAAACAGACAGGAGTATACAGACAGATAGGTACACAGACAGACAGACAGGTGCACACAGACAGACAGACAGACAGGATCATACAGACAGACAGGTACACAGACAGACAGACAGGTGCACACATACAGACAGACAGACAGGGTCATACAGACAGACAGGTACACAGACAGACAGACAGGTGCACACAGACAGACAGACAGACAGGTGCATACAGACAGACAGATACACAGACAGATAGACAGGTACACACAGTCAGACAGACAGGTGCACACAGACAGACAGACAGACAGGATCATACAGACAGACAGGTACACAGACAGACAGACAGGTGCACACATACAGACAGACAGACAGGATCATACAGACAGACAGGTACACAGACAGACAGACAGGTGCATACAGACAGACAGATACATACACAGACAGACGGGTAGACAGGCAGCAGACAGGCGAGTATTCGATAAATGCTTGAATACGTATTTAATTCCACGCGGTAATTAAATGCGCTGTTTACGGCTGTTCTGTATTCATGGTTATTAAAATGGCTATCTAATTACAGCCTTTTTTTTTAGGGTGCTGCCGCGTGTGTTTGTTTGTTTGTGGGACCATAATTTGGGGATCATTGTTTCATTTATAGTTTGTTTTATTTTCGATGTTGTGTTATTTTACTGGTTTATTTTGTGTTGGTTTATTTATTGTTTATGTATTTATTTAGTCATTTATTTATACTGGTTTATTATTTATTGTTTGCTGTTTTACTTAATTTATTTCCCTTGTATTTTATTTCCTTTTCAGTGGCTTATTATTTTGCTGGTTTATTTTATTTGTTTATCATTTATTTATTTATATGTTGATTATTTACCTATGTATTTATTTATAGTGGTTTATTACATATTACATTATTATTTACTCATTGTTATGTATTATTTCTCATTTACTTTGTTTTTTTGTGGTTTATTATTTTATTTTTATTATTAGGGTGATGATACTTTATTTCTTTTTCAGTGGGTTGTTATTTTTAGTTTTATTATTTTACTTCTTTTTTACGCTGATTGTATTTTGTGTTTCTTTGCGATGTGTTCCTATTTTGCTTTCTTACATGGGCTTAGTATTTCACTTTTTTATGTTCATTATATTTTGCTTTTTTTCAATTTTACTTTATTATATTTTACTTCTTTTTTGTCTACGCTGATTATATTTTGTTTCTGTTCCATGGTTCATAATTTTACCTTTTTCTATGGCTTCTTATTTCACTTTTTTTCAGCTGTTTATTATTTTACATTTTTTTAGGGTGAAGCAGAAGCGTTTGGGCGACAGGGCGCGGGTTGGGGCGGGGCGGGTCGAGGAGGGGCCATGTTGACTGTTTTCATTGTTGGCGCAGCGGCCGGCGGTTTGCGGGTTCATGATTTATCCGCACCTTTTGTTTGCCTTTGTTCACGCCAGGAAGCCGCAAACACTAATAAAACACCGCCCGCATGGATGTAATGTTTTCAAGTGCCGTTCTGTATTGTTTCCACGTTTTTTTCTTTAGTTCATGTGTATGTGTGTGTATTTATTTGTGTTTTCCAACTGTTTTGTGCGTGTGCGTGATGTGTGTGTGTGTGTGTGTGTTCCTGAAGTCCTGTGTGTTTTGTTTTGTTTTGTTTTGTTTTGTTTTGCTTGTGTTGTGTGGTGATGGCATTTGCATATTGTATTTTTGTCTGTGGGTAATACCAAGTTTTTACTGAGTATGATTATATGTTTGAGTGGCATTTATTTTCAAATCACTCATAACACACACACACACACACACACACACACACACACACACACACACACACACACACACACACACACACACACGGGGCAGGTTAGTCGTGGATGGAGGGAAAAAAGGTTAGAGTAAGTAATGCAAACGGTCTAGAACCCCCTCGAATCTGAAGAAGTTAGTTTAATCCGTCATGAGAACCAGTCCTATTTTGAAGGTTTATAGGCCTACTGAAGTTGTATGAAGTTTGGTGGAGGAGAAGAAGGAGGAGGAAGAGGAGGAGAAGTGGAAAGGAAACGTAGGGGAGGCGGAGATCAGTAGAGGAAGGAAAAAAAACATACTTAAAATAGGGCTGACGTTTGTGGAGGTAAAGTATTATATGTCAAAGGAAGGATGTAACACAGAGGCAGGAAAAGCATGAAAGAGTAAAGGATTTGAAGGTTGGTAAACATAAACGTTCCAGTTAATAAGATTTCTGAAGGATGGTTGTGATAAAGGACTTCTTATGTAGCTGAAGGGTAGATGTGAGTCAATAACATGAGAGAATGAAACTGTAAGCGGAAAGTAGAAGGATTAAAAAAAAACTCTCCCACACATTATGCTTTTTCTTTGTTGGGTTTAAGGGTCGAAATAGAAAATAGGACTCCTCGAAGCGTGATTCTGTCTTTTCCTAATGAGGTTAAAAGGTGCAAGCAAAAAAGCACTCCCCGACGCAAGATACTGATACTGTCTCTTTTCTTAGTGGGGTGAAAAGTCGAAGTAAGTGCGTCAAAGTCAAATTGAGGGGAAAGTCGATGGAGGAAAGGAGGGAAGGGGAGGTGATAGTGAAAGGGAGGAAGGTTAATAACTAGGGAAAGGCAAGGGATAGATGAAAGGGAAGTAGATGAGAGGAGAGTAGGTGGTGAAAGAAAGAGAAAAAGAGAGGAAGAAGGTGGAAATAAGAGAGAAGACAAGAAGGCTGGGAAGAAGTTAAAGAGGGAAAGAAGAAAGCGAGGGAGAAGACAAAAAGACGGAAAAGGAGATGGTAAAGGAGAAAAAGGGCAGGAGGAAGAAGGAAGGTGATAGGAAGGAGAAAGGGAGGATAAAGTAAAGGTACTGCCCTGCAAGGGGTGCCCGCCTCCACCATCTCAAACTGTTATAAGTACCCCTACCTGATATGGATGGCACTGCTGCACACGGGGCGGTCCCCGTGATGGAGGAAGCCGCTGGTGAAGCTGCCGCAGAAGAGGAGGTCCCCGAGCTGGGGGAAGTCTCCGGTGACTCTAGCGCAGATGAGGAGGCCCCCGAGCTTCACCCCGAGCTGGGGGAAGCCTCCGGTGACGCTGCCACAGAAGAGGAGGCCTCCGAGCTTCACCCCGAGCTGGGGGAAGCCTCCGGTGACTCTGTCGCAGAAGAGGAGGCCTCCGAGCTTCACCCCGAGCTGGGGAAAGCCTCCGGTGACACTGACACAGAAGAGGAGGCCTCCGAGCTTCACCCCGAGCTGGGGGAAGCCTCTGGTAACTCTGCCGCAGAAGAGGAGGCTCCCGAGCTTCACCCCGAGCTTGGGGAAGCCTCCGGTGACGCTGCCGCAGAAGAGGAGGCCCCCGAGCTGCAGCCCGAGCTGGAGGAAGCCTCTCTGAACGGTCCCAGTGTCACAGACAGGGAGATTTTCCATCAATACGACGCCCCCTCACCAGTGACCGTATCTGCAGCCTCATTAACAATTCGATTGAAGAAGAAGTGTTTAGCTTCGTGCGACGAGAATCTTTTACCACTTATCTTCAAATTGTGATTTCTTCTTGTTCTATTTGATCGATCAATTGTAAAGTAATCTTCCGCATTAATATCACTGAATCCTTTAAACATTTTAAACACTTCTATTAGATCGCCTCGCATTCTTCGTTTTGATAGGCTGAATAAATTTACTTCTTTAAGCCTTTGTTCATATGACAAATTTCTCAACCTAGGAATCATCTTTGTTACTCTTCGTTGAACCCTTTCCAACGTTTCTATGTGTTTTCAGTAGTAAGGAGACCAAAACTGTACACAGTATTCTAGACGGGTCGAACCAACGAATTATAGTTTTAATATTACTTTTTCGGATTTATTATTAAAGACTCGTCCGATGAAGCCAACCAATTTGTTTGCAGTTTTAACTACCTCTGAACAATGCTGACTGGGCTTTAAATCGCTTGATACATTGATTCCAAGATCCTTTTCTTTACTTACTGCAGAAAGTTGTTGGCCTTTCATTACGTACCGAACGCGATTGTTATTTTTTCCGATGTGCAACACTTTACATTTGTCAACGTTAAATTTCATTTGCCATTGATTGGCACAACGTGCAAGTCGACCTAGGTTTGGTTGTAAAGCTTCTTCGTCGAGTGTCGCAGTTACTTTACTAGCAATTTTTGTGTCATCAGCAAATTTTGATACTTTGCAAGTGAGCCCATCATCGATATCATTAACATAAATTAAGAAGAGCATGGGGCCAAGCACTGATCCTTGAGTTACGCCGCTTCTGACATCGAGCCAGTTAGATGTAACACCGTTTAAAACTACTCTTTGTTTCCGCTCAGAGAGCCAGTCCGCAAGCCAATTGTGAATGTTACCCGAGATACCGTGCGCCAATAGTTTGCTGAGCAATCGTTGGTGGGGGACCTTACCAAATGCCTTTTGAAAATCCAGATATATG
>NC_066545.1:2735176-2742676 GCF_024679095.1 Eriocheir sinensis
TTCTCCTTTGTTTCGACGCGTTTTTATCATGGCATCATCACTACTTATAGATTAATCATCGATATCATTATTCTCTTAAGATTTAACATATAAAGATTTGATTCAATATTTAATAAGTGGACCAGAACTGAGCGGTATGTGTTTTGTATCTCCTTCGCTGCTTCCCATTTTTTTGCTTTATTACAGCTTATAAATCAATCATCTTTGTTATTATTCTCTTAAATGTAATGCTGACTTGCCTGATGGGCGAGCCTCCCATAACCCAGTTAGCCAGTGGGGTACCTCTTTGGCCGACTGGTAAAGGAGTGGCTCTCCCGTTACGCTGGTCGCGGGTTCGATCCCCGGCGCCGGCAAAACCTTTCCTTGTCTGGATTAATTTCTCGTGTGTTTCGTTACACGCGATCTCGTTGGAGTATAGAAAAGAGAAAATCCTTTTATTTTTTTTTTTTATGTCGTTGCCTATTGCGCCGGTAGGCATCTTCCCAGTGGGGCCTGATGGTCGGCCCAAGGCATCTTCCAGGTGGGGCCTGATGGTCGGCCCAGCCCGTTCTGGCGCAGGCGAGTGTTTATAGTGGCGCCATCTTTCATTGGCTCATGCTGCCCCCCCGGAACTCGTTCTTGATTCGCTTGGACGGCTTCCTCTAGAGTCCGGGTTGATGGGTGGTCTTCAGGACAGCATGTGGGTAGTTTTAAGCCACTCGGCGGTGGCTGAAAAATCCGAGTGGTAGGGTGAGGATTCGAACCCGCGTCGTCCATCACGCGGTGAATGTGGGTCCAGTATGCTACCAGTTCGGCCACCGCCTACCCTGGCATTTCACTGGTGGCAAAGCGGTGGGCATCCTCTCCTGTAGTTCTGTTGTGTCACCCCGAGAGGGTAACAGGTAGAGTGATGGCCCATGCTCTCCGAAGTTCATAGAAAACGGGAACTCAACACACAGAAATTAATCTAAATGGGAATGGGGAGATGTGTAATGCTGACCTGCCTGATGGACGAGCCTCCCATAACCCACTTAGCCAGTGGGGTACCTCTTTGGCAGACTGGTAAAGGAGTGGCTCTCCCGTTACGCTGGTCGCGGGTACGATCCCCGGCGCCGGCAAACCTTTCCATGTCTGGATTAATTTCTCGTGTGTTTCGTTACACGCGGTGGTCGTGTGGGAGTGTAGTAAAGAGAAAATTCTGGCATTTCATAAAAAAATTGTAAAGATTTGATCCTTTCTTTTAATAAGTGGAACAGAACTGAGTGATATGATTATGTCTGGTATTTCCTTCGCTCCTCATTTTTTTTCATCATTACACCATATAAATCAGTCACCTATACTATTCTTCTCTCGAAAAAACATGTTAAGACTTTTTTTTAATACGTGGACTAGAGTTTAGCAGTATAATCACGATTGGACTCACCTAAGCTCCCCTTCCCCCTCCTCTTCCTTCCCTTTCCCTCCCTCTTTTCCTCCCTCAACTTCCTCCCCAGTCATGCGCCCTCGTGTCCTCTCTATGTTCCTCACTTCATCGCGACTTTCTTCATGTCCTCTTACCTCTCCTTACTGTCTCCTTCGCTGAACAAGTATCATAACACCACTCACACTCTCTTCTCTTCTCCAGTTCGCCCCGTTCATGTTTATGCGGTTTATTATTTTTTTCCTTTTACTCTTTACACTCGTTTCCCTCCGACTCCCGTTTTCCATAATGACGCAGGTGAGCTAAAACACTCTGGTCCATACTCTTGAACGTATCGGGCCCCATCATGACGATTTCCCAAGGTCACAGAGAAGATTAACCCGGTTTTCATGGGTGATTTTTCCGTTCATTGTGCAGAGGTCGTGTAAAGTTATAACTAGGAAAACAAAACAGGCCAAGAAAACTATGCAACTTCTACGAGAGGCTTTTAAAAATGGCGGACTGAGGCGCCTATACGTTTAACAGTACGGCAATTAACTCTCCCGTTCGTCATTGGAGTATCGCTCTTCCTCTCCGCGTGAATGGCCAATGGTGGTACCTATCTATCTATCTATCTAAGTATCTATCTATCAATCGTTTATTTTTTCAGTTGATTATAATTTCTTCATTTTCTCTCTTTTTTCGCTTGCTTATTCAGTTCCATTTCTATTTCTATTTGTCGTTGAATTTATTATTCTATCTTCCCCATTCGTCTATCATTCGCTATTCACATTCTATTTAATCCATCTATCAATCTGTTTCTCAATCTGTTTCCACTTTCCTCCTCATGTACAAGTTCATATCGTAGTTTCCGTGATCTTCGTTGACGGTCACCAGGCGGCACAGTGAACACACGTGGGTTTCTCCTTATAACCAAGATAACGAAAATTAACAAAAGAAGGAGATAAACGAGACCGTAAAGGCACACTGTTAGGCTGGTATTTCAAGACACTTTGCCATATCACATCAGTTATTTCTAAAGGTCAAAGAGGGGATCAATCGGGTTCTAATGAGTGTTTCTTTAAGTTCATGGTACAGAAGAAGGGTCAGACTACCACCAGGGTCATAAAACTACCTCTGGAAATGCCCACAAATCCTACGAAAGCCTTATCATATATGTGTTCTTGGGCGGCGAAATGTCTCATAATACGATCCTAGTCCACCGCGCCTTCCCTTCATCATCCTACCAACGAGTCCTACCTTGATCAGCGCGCCTTCCCTTCATCATCCTACCAACGAGTCCTACCTTGATCAGCGCGCCTTCCCTTCATCATCCTACTAATGAGTCCTACCTTGATCAGCGCGCCTTCCCTTCATCATCCTACCAACGAGTCCTACCTTGATCAGCGCGCCTTCCCTTCATCATCCTACCAACGAGTCCTACCTTGATCAGCGCGCCTTCCCTTCATCATCCTACCAACGAGTCCTACCTTGATCAGCGCGCCTTCCCTTCATCATCCTACCAATGAGTCCTACCTTGATCAGCGCGCCTTCCTTCATCATCCTACCAACGAGTCCTACCTTAATCAGCGCGCCTTCCTTCATCATCCTACCAACGAGTCCCACTTGATCAGCGCGCCTTCCTTCATCATCCTACCAACGAGTCCTACCTTGATCAGCGCGCCTTCCCTTCATCATCCTACCAACGAGTCCTACCTTGATCAGCGCGCCTTCCCTTCATCATCCTACCAATGAGTCCTACCTTGATCAGCGCGCCTTCCCTTCATCATCCTACCAATGAGTCCTACCTTGATCAGCGCGCCTTCCCTTCATCATCCTACTAATGAGTCCTACCTTGATCAGCGCGCCTTCACTTCATCATCCTACCAATGAGTCCTACCTTGATCAGCGCGCCTTCCCTTCATCATCCTACCAACGAGTCCTACCTTGATCAGCGCGCCTTCCCTTCATCTTCCTACCAATGAGTCCTACCGTGATCAGCGCGCCTTCCCTTCATCATCCTACCAATGAGTCCTACCTTGATCAGCGCGCCTTCCTTCATCATCCTACCAACGAGTCCTACCTTGATCAGCGCGCCTTCCCTTCATCATCCTACCAATGAGTCCTACCTTGATCAGCGCGCCTTCCCTTCATCATCCTACCAATGAGTCCTACCTTGATCAGCGCGCCTTCCCTTCATCATCCTACCAACGAGTCCTACCTTGATCAGCGCGCCTTCCCTTCATCATCCTACCAATGAGTCCTACCTTGATCAGCGCGCCTTCCCTTCATCATCCTACCAATGAGTCCTACCTTGATCAGCGCGCCTTCCCTTCATCATCCTACCAACGAGTCCTACCTTGATCAGCGCGCCTTCCCGTCCTCCTCCGACCAATGAGTCCTACCTTGATCAGCGCGCCTTCCCTTCATCATCCTACCAATGAGTCCTACCTAAATCACCGGGCCTTCCCTTCATCATCCTACCAATGAGTCCTACCTTGATCAGCGCGCCTTCCTTTCATCATCCTACCAACGAGTCCTACCTAAATCACCGGGCCTTCCTTTCATCATCCTTCCAATGAGTCCTACCTAAATCACCGGGCCTTCCCTTCATCATCCTACCAATGAGTCCTACCTTGATCAGCGCGCCTTCCTTTCATCATCCTACCAACGAGTCCTATTTAAATCACCGCGCCTTCCTTTCATCATCCTACCAACGAGTCCTATTTAAATCACCGGGCCTTCCTTTCATCATCCTACCAACGAGTCCTATTTAAATCACCGCGCCTTCCTTTCATCATCCTACCAACGAGTCCTATTTAAATCACCGCGCCTTCCTTTCATCATCCTACCAACGAGTCCTATTTAAATCACCGCGCCTTCCTTTCATCATCCTACCAATGAGTCCTACCTTGATCAGCGCGCCTTCCTTTCATCATCCTACCAACGAGTCCTATTTAAATCACCGCGCCTTCCTTTCATCATCCTACCAACGAGTCCTATTTAAATCACCGGGCCTTCCTTTCATCATCCTACCAACGAGTCCTACCTAAATCACCGCGCCTTCCCTTCATCATCCTACCAACGAGTCCTATTTAAATCACCGGGCCTTCCTTTCATCATCCTACCAACGAGTCCTATTTAAATCACCGGGCCTTCCTTTCATCATCCTACCAACGAGTCCTATTTAAATCACCGCGCCTTCCTTTCATCATCCTACCAACGAGTCCTATTTAAATCACCGCGCCTTCCTTTCATCATCCTACCAACGAGTCCTATTTAAATCACCGCGCCTTCCTTTCATCATCCTACCAACGAGTCCTATTTAAATCAGCGCCTTCCTTTCATCATCCTACCAACGAGTCCTATTTAAATCACCGCGCCTTCCTTTCATCATCCTACCAACGAGTCCTATTTAAATCACCGCGCCTTCCCTTCATCATCCTACCAACGAGTCCTACCTAAATCACCGCGCCTTCCTTTCATCATCCTACCAACGAGTCCTATTTAAATCACCGCGCCTTCCTTTCATCATCCTACCAATGAGTCCTACCTTGATCAGCGCGCCTTCCTTTCATCATCCTACCAACGAGTCCTACCTAAATCACCGCGCCTTCCTTTCATCATCCTACCAATGAGTCCTACCTTGATCAGCGCGCCTTCCTTTCATCATCCTACCAACGAGTCCTACCTAAATCACCGCGCCTTCCTTTCATCATCCTACCAATGAGTCCTACCTAAATCACCGCGCCTTCCTTTCATCATCCTACCAATGAGTCCTACCTAAATCACCGGGCCTTCCTTTCATCATCCTACCAACGAGTCCTATTTAAATCACCGCGCCTTCCTTTCATCATCCTACCAACGAGTCCTACCTAAATCACCGGGCCTTCCTTTCATCATCCTACCAACGAGTCCTATTTAAATCACCGCGCCTTCCTTTCATCATCCTACCAACGAGTCCTACCTAAATCACCGCGCCTTCCTTTCATCATCCTACCAATGAGTCCTACCTTGATCAGCGCGCCTTCCTTTCATCATCCTACCAACGAGTCCTACCTAAATCACCGGGCCTTCCCTTCATCATCCTACCAATGAGTCCTACCTTGATCAGCGCGCCTTCCCTTCATCATCCTACCAATGAGTCCTACCTTGATCAGCGCGCCTTCCTTTCATCATCCTACCAATGAGTCCTACCTTGATCAGCGCGCCTTCCTTTCATCATCCTACCAATGAGTCCTACCTAAATCACCGCGCCTTCCTTTCATCATCCTACCAACGAGTCCTACCTAAATCACCGGGCCTTCCCTTCATCATCCTACCAACGAGTCCTACCTAAATCACCGGGCCTTCCCTTCATCATCCTACCAAAGAGTCCTACCTACATCAGCGCGCCTTCCTTTCATCATCCTACCAACGAGTCCTACCTAAATCACCGGGCCTTCCCTTCATCATCCTACCAATGAGTCCTACCTTGATCAGCGCGCCTTCCTTTCATCATCCTACCAACGAGTCCTACCTAAATCACCGGGCCTTCCCTTCATCATCCTACCAATGAGTCCTACCTTGATCAGCGCGCCTTCCCTTCATCATCCTACCAATGAGTCCTACCTTGATCAGCGCGCCTTCCTTTCATCATCCTACCAATGAGTCCTACCTTGATCAGCGCGCCTTCCTTTCATCATCCTACCAATGAGTCCTACCTAAATCACCGCGCCTTCCTTTCATCATCCTACCAACGAGTCCTACCTAAATCACCGCGCCTTCCCTTCATCATCCTACCACCGAGTCCTACCTAAATCACCGCGCCTTCCTTTCATCATCCTACCAACGAGTCCTACCTAAATCACCGCGCCTTCCCTTCATCATCCTACCACCGAGTCCTACCTAAATCACCGCGCCTTCCTTTCATCATCCTACCAACGAGTCCTACCTAAATCACCGCGCCTTCCTTTCATCATCCTACCAACGAGTCCTACCTAAATCACCGCGCCTTCCCTTCATCATCCTACCAACGAGTCCTACCTAAATCACCGCGCCTTCCCTTCATCATCCTACCAACGAGTCCTACCTAAATCACCGGGCCTTCCTTTCATCATCCTACCAACGAGTCCTACCTAAATCACCGCGCCTTCCTTTCATCATCCTACCACCGAGTCCTACCTAAATCACCGCGCCTTCCCTTCATCATCCTACCAACGAGTCCTACCTAAATCACCGCGCCTTCCCTTCATCATCCTACCAACGAGTCCTACCTAAATCACCGCGCCTTCCTTTCATCATCCTACCAACGAGTCCTACCTAAATCACCGCGCCTTCCCTTCATCATCCTACCAACGAGTCCTACCTAAATCACCGCGCCTTCCCTTCATCATCCTACCACCGAGTCCTACCTAAATCACCGCGCCTTCCTTTCATCATCCTACCACCGAGTCCTACCTAAATCACCGCGCCTTCCTTTCATCATCCTACCAACGAGTCCTACCTAAATCACCGCGCCTTCCCTTCATCATCCTACCAACGAGTCCTACCTAAATCACCGCGCCTTCCTTTCATCATCCTACCACAGAGTCCTACCTAAATCATTCATGTACACGTTTATATCGTAGTTTTCGTGACCTTTGTTGACCATCATTGTTGACCCCCTCGCCTGCCCTCCATTATCCTCACAACGAGTCCTACCTTTGTTCATCTCACTGTTAGACGAAGAAAGTGAGAGATATTCCGTCCCAGCACCAGAAACCCGTGAGAGACAGTGAGGTAGAAAGAATATTTAGACAGGAAAAAAGATGAACTACCAAAATGTTCCCCCCCTCCACCTTCACGCTCACATATGTATTAACTTTGTTATTCATTGTTATTCTCTTTCTTCTGTTTGATCCACTGGAGGCTAACCAGAGCTTAAAACACTTTGAAGATAACACATTTCGGCCTCTCGAATGGATTGTCTATTTGCTTAGCTTAATGTTTTATTCACAATTGTATTTCTAGACTCTATTAACATGTCAATTGGTAGTTTATTTTCTTTATTTCTTTATTCATTTGTTTATTCAGTTCCATTTTTTTTTATTCCCATCACTTCTACGTGTATATTTTGTCGGTGAATATGTTTTTTTTTTTTT
>NC_066545.1:2747676-2785176 GCF_024679095.1 Eriocheir sinensis
AAGTAACGCCTCTTACAGTAAAGCCTTCAGCACTAACAACCTACTAAAGTCATTATGTGCTCAAGAAAATATCGAGTTTGTGAACTTTTGGAATAACTTATATGGTGCAAATGACTTGTACGAACGCGATGGTGTGCACCTAAATCCCGTCGGGGCGGCTAGACTTGGAAGACTCCTTAGTGAGCAGGTGTCACTTTTCAGAGAGAAAAAAAAAAAAAAAGCGAACCCCGACAGAGAACGCCACGTAAACACTCAAAGAACCACCAACCAATCCCACCATGACCATATAAATGCGTGTTACGTAAACGGCCGCAGCATTCGAAATAAGTCCATAGACCTGGAAGAACTTGCTGCAACGGAAAACCTCCACATTATCGCCGTCGCGAAGCCATGGTTGAATACAAATAACAGAGATTTTATTGCGGAATTTAACTTACCCGGCTATTCAATTTTTCTTTGCGACAGAGAAAACAGAGTTGGTGGTGGCGTCGTTTTATATATTCGTGCTGGATTAAATCCACGTGTTATCAATGTAAAAAAAAAATAATATAGACACCGTTTTCGTAGTAATTAAAAACCGGTCAAGTAAATTAGTTATTGGCATTGTTTATAGACCTCCAAACCAAGCAATGGAAATAGACAGAAAACTGTTCGAACAAATTTTTTACATATGCAATCAATTTGAATCTGTAATTATGGGAGACTTTAACTTACCATTAAAGAGTTGGGGAGACACATTAAATATACACTCAGGTCACGATCTATACAGTAACTTATTAGAAAGTGCGCTTTATCAGCATGTACATAAACCAACTCGCGAAAATAACATCCTCGATCTAGTTCTCACAACTAAAGAAAGCCTAGTTAATGATCTCAATGTTGGTACAGAATTCAGCGACAGCGATCATCGAATGATTTCGTTTAAAATAAAAATTAAAGAGGACATGAAAACGAGTGAAGAAAGAATACCTGATTACCGACGCGCGGATTTCGACAAACTAAGAAATTTACTAGCGAATGCAGACCAGAGCGAAATTTCTGCAGCCTCAGATATAAATAAAGCTTGGGAAACATTCACAGAACCTTTAAGTAGAGCCGTGAATTTATGCGTACCATTCCGTAAAAGACGACCAACAGCCAACTGGAAGCCTAAGTGGTGGAGCAATCAACTCAAACGCCAAATTGAGAGTAAAAATCGAGCGCGTCGCAAATACTTGATTACAAATAATGAAACAGATAAAATTAGAAACAAAAAGAATCATACGCCTCAATAAAAGAAACCTAGAACGTCATATTGCAAGCGCCAGCAAAACAAATCCTAAAGAATTTTTCGCTTACGTAGGAAATAAAAAAGTTCTCACCCCCAGTATTGGCCCAATAGCAACTGGAAATGGCGAATACACGAATGTTGATAAAGAAATCGCTAACATATTGAATGATTTTCTTGCCTCCGTTTTTACAGAAGAAATCTTATCCGAAAGGCAACCGGAAGCCCCAAGAAATATTGATGACACATCCTTGAGTAGTATTAGCGACGTTGTAGAAAGTGATATAGTACAAATTATCAATAATATTAAAGTAAACAAAACGCCCGGCCCAGATACAATATCCCCGCGTATTTTTAAAGAGGCAAAACATCAGATCAGCAAGCCCCTCTTGAGCATATTCTCAAAGTCGCTAAACACAGGAAAAGTACCACTAGAATGGAAACTTGCTAACGTAACTCCTATCTTAAAAAAAAGGCGACAAGTCCCAACCAGGTAATTATCGACCGATCAGTCTAACGTCAATCGTGTGCAAAATTTTGCAGACGAACATTCTTGGAAAAATGGTAAAGTTTTTTTAAGATAACAGACTAATCAAGGATTCGCAACATGGTTTTCGAAACAAACGTTCCTGTTTGACTAACTTTCTCGATTTCTTCAACTACATCTTTAATGTATACGATGAAAGTCAATCAGTAGACATTATATATTTGGAGTTTCAGAAAACATTTGACAAAGTCCCTCACAACCGCTTCCTTAGTAAATTGCAAGCTCACGGTATAACTGGTAATATTCATAAGTGGCTCAAAGACTGGCTTATCGACCATAAACAGAGAGTTGTTATGAAAGTAATATCATCTGACTGGCGAGATGGCAAAAGCGGTGTTCCACAGGGGTCGGTGTTGGGACCTGTTCTGCTTTAGTGTACGTAAATAACATTGACGAGGGGCTATCGTGTAAAATATCGAAATTTGCCGACGCCACAAAAATAGCCAGCAGAGTCACTACGACAACGGATAAAGAACACTTCCAAGCTGATTTCGAACGTTTAAGCAGTTGGGCACGAACATGGCACATGAATTTCAATATTGAAAAGTGCAAGGCTATGCATATCGGAATCAACAACGATCGTGTTCATTATCAAATCAACGAAGTGCGACTTTCTGAAGCCAGCAAAGAAAAAAATCTTGGAGTAATAATTTCGAACGATCTTAAACCGAGTCAACATTGCACAGAAGTAGTAAAAACTGCCAACAAACTGATCGGATTTATTGGTCGTACATTTGAACACAAATCAGAAAAAGTAATATTGACACTGTACAATTCGATAGTTCGCCCACATTTTGAGTATTGCGTTCAGTTTTGGTCTCCCTATTACAGAAAAGATATTGATAAACTCGAGAGGGTGCAGCGTCGAGCTACTAAAATGATCCCTGGACTGCGAAACAAACCGTACGAAGACAGACTTAAATAACTGAACTTATTCAGCTTATCACAGCGCAGGCTAAGAGGTGACCTTATAGAAGTGTTTAAAATTTTCAAGGGATTCAATAACGTTAATGTTCATGATTACTTTACAGTCTCTCAATCAAGTGTAACAAGAAACAATGGATACAAAATAACGAGGAAGCATTTCAACTCAAATGAATCAAAACACTTTTTCTTCAACCGTGTCATCAATGTATGGAATGGTTTGCCTCAAAACGTCGTCGAAAGCGAAACTATTTGCACGTTCAAAAACCGACTAGAGAAATATTTAGAAGCTAACCCGAACATCCGCTATTTTGCTCCGGTTTAACAGAAAGTAGTGTTAGCTTAGTTGTCGTGTATGATCTTCCTTCTGTCAATGTAAAGTTCCATTGTAGTTTTTCTATACTACATGGTATTCTTTCTTTTCATGCCAGCCTCGGCTGGAGTGACTGGTGGGAGGGGAGGAGCCTTTACCTTTGCTGTCCTGTGTCTCTGACTCGTAGATTAGAGTAGATGGTAGCAACAACAAACAGCATAGTTAGGACCAAGAGGTCTGTTGCTGTTTGCTTTTCCTTTGTCCTCCTCCTCCTCCTCCTCCTCCTCCTCTTCCTTCCTCGTCTTCCTTCCTCCTTCCTCCTCTTCATCTTCAACATGTTCTCACCTCTCTCATCCTACATTACAACCACTTCCTCCTCTTCCTTCTTCTCCTCCTCCTCCTCCTCCTCCTCTTCTTCGTCTTCCTCCTCTTAATATTCTCGTTCCTCAGCAAGTATGAGTTTAATAGGAAGAAAATGTATACGGTTTGTGAGTCTGTGTTTGGGTGAAAGGCAAGAAGAAAAGTAGGAGAGAATAAGAGAGAAGGAGGAGAGAAGAAAAGGAGGAGAGAATGGGAGAGAAGAAAGAGGAGGAGGAGAGAAGAAGGAAAATAATGGAAATATATAACATGGAGAGAAAGGGAGGAGAGGAAGAAAGCTTGACAGGAGAAGTAAGGATGATATGAAGGAAGAGAGGGAGAGAAGGAGAGGGAGGGATGTTAAGGAGGGGAGAGGATAAGACAGAGGGAGGAAAAAAATGGAGGGATGGAGAGAACCTGATACGCAATACTGGTGAGAATTATATCTCTCCGATTGTCAAAACACACACACACACACACACACACACACACACACACACACACACACACACACACACACACACACACACCGAACGGGCGTGAGCTACTCCCGGTGAGGATATATGGGAAGCGAGGGGGGTGCTGAAGCCCTTCAAAGACCCTTCCCATGTCCTCACTAACCGTTTCCCTTTTGTCTCATCAACACCAGAGAGCAGTTCAGCATGCTCTCAAAAGACAGTTCCTCTCTCTTTCTACACCACACTACATTCACACAACACACCCACCTTTTCCCAAAATTCAAAATTCAAAATGGCGAACGAAAACACCGCCTCGGAGTCCCCGCCTGGGGGGGGACCATAAATTCCCCCAGGGAGGACTCCCCTTCTGACTACCGACTTGAGAGATGTCCTGGTAACTCCTCGAACCTCCTCCTTATCAATTTCTGCAACATTCGCGGTCTTCGTTTAATTTTCATTCTGTGGAACACCATCTCTCCTCCTCTAAACCTCACCTTCTCTTCCTCACCGAAACACAGGTTTCTGAGGCTACTGACAGCAACCTCTACTCTGTTCCCTCCTACTAGCTCTATCCTAAATTTCACTCTAAAGCTGGATGTTGCGCCTACGTGCGCAACGACATCACTTTCTCTCGTGCCCACGACCTTGACTCTTCTGAATTTTCCACCATCTGGCTAAGACTTCATTGTAATTCTATTACTAAATACATCTGTGCTGTTTATCTCTCGCCTAACTCTACTTACTATGTAAAATTCTTTGACTATTTGAACTCTAAAGTGGAGCACATCTTGACTCACTTTCCCCTTGCTGAAATCTCCATCATGGGAGATTTCAATGTTCACCACCAGCTTTGGCTTTCATCCTCTTTCACTGACCAGCCTGGTGAACAAGCCTACAACTCTGCTCTCCTCAACGACCTAGAGCAGTTGGTTCAGCACCCTATCGTATTCCCGACCGTCTTGGAGACAGGCCCAACATTCTAGACCTCTTCCTTACCTCTAATCCTTCTGCTTACTCTGTCAAACTGTTCTCTCCGTTGGGCTCCTCCGATCATAACCTTATTTCTGTATCCTGTCCTATCGCTCCTGTACATCCTCTGGACCCGCCGAAGAGGCGATGCTTCTGGCATTTTGCTTCAGGTCGGTGGGACGACCTGAGGACATACTTTTCCGATTTCCCGTGGAATGATTACTGCTTCCAGGAGAGAGACCCCTCTGTGTGTGCTCAGCGCATCACAGAGGTGATTGTCTCTGGAATGGAGGCATACATTCCACGTATTTTCTCTCCTCATGTTAAAAATCTTGGTTTAATCATGCTTGTTCTCGTGCTATTAAAGATAGAGGCAGCTCACAAAGGTTCCAGAGCATTAGAACTCCCACTAACTTTGATCTTTACATTTCAGCCCGGAATCGTGCCAAATCTATTCTCCGACTTACCAAAACTTCTTTCATTAATAGAAAATGTCAACACCTTGCTTCTTCTAATTCCTCCCGTGACTTCTGGCATCTAGCCAAAAATATCTCCTCCAATTTCACTTCTTCCTCTTTCCCTGATATCAGCACTGCCGTCTCAGCTGTCTCTAAAGCTGAACTCTTCGCTCAAACTCTCTGCAAGAACTCCTCCCTGGACGATTCTGGGCATATTCCTCCTACTCACCCCCCCTCTGACTCTTTTATGCCTGTTATTAAGATTCTTCCAAATAATGTTTTCTATGCCCTCTCTGGCCTCAACTCTCAGAAGGCTTATGGACCTGATGGAGTGCCTCCTATTGTCCTTAAAAACTGTGCTTCTGTGCTGACACCCTGCCTGGTCAAACTCTTTCGTCTCTGCCTATCAACATCTATCTTTCCTTCCTGCTGGAAGTATGCCTTTGTACAGCCTGTGCCTAAGAAGGGTGACCGTTCCAATCCCTCAAACTACCGCCCTATAGCTTTACTTTCCTGTCTATCTAAAGCTTTTGAATCAATCCTTAACCGGAAGATTCAAAAGCACCTTTCCACTTCTAACCTTTTATCTGGTCGCCATTATGGATTCCACAAGGGGCGTTCTACTGGCGATCTTCTTGCTCTCTTAACTGACTCTTGGTCATCCTCTCTTAGCCGTTTCGGTGAAACTTTCTCTGTTGCGCTAGACATATCGAAAGCCTTCGATAGAGTCTGGCACCAGTCTTTGCTTTCTAAACTGCCCTCTTTCGGATTCTATCCCTCTCTCTGTTCCTTTATCTCCAGTTTCCTTTCCGGCCGTTCTATCTCTGCGGTGGTAGACGGTCATTGCTCTTCCCCTAAACCTACCAACAGTGGCGTTCCACAGGGCTCTGTCCTATCACCCACTCTCTTCCTGTTATTCATCAATGATCTTCTTTTCATAACAAACTGTCCTGTCCACTCATACGCCGACGACTCCACTCTGCATTATTCAACTTTTTTCAATAGAAGACCATCATAACAGGAAGTGCACGACTCCAGACTGGAGGCTGCAAAACGCTTAACCTCAGACCTTGCTATCATTTCCGATTGGGGCAGGAGGAACCTTGTGTCCTTCAGTGCCTCAAAAACTCAATTTCTCCACCTATCAACTCGACACAATCTTCCAAACACCTATCCCCTATTCTTCGACAACATTCAGCTGTCACCGTCTTCAACACTAAACATCCTCGGTCTATCCTTAACTCAAAATCTCAAGTGGAAACTTCATATCTCCTCTCTCGATAAATCAGCTTCCTCGAGGTTGGGCGTTCTGTATCGTCTCCGCCAGGTCTTCTCCCCCGCGTAGTTGCTATCCATATACAGGGGCCTTGTCCGCCCTCGTATGGAGTATGCATCTCACGTGTGGGGAGGCTCCACTTACACAGCTCTTCTGGACAGAGTGGAGTCTAAGGCTCTTCGTCTCATCAGCTCTCCTCCTCCTACTGATAGTCTTCTACCTCTTAAATTCCGCCGCGATGTTGCCTCTCTTTCTATCTTCTATCGGTATTTCCACGCTGACTGCTCTTCTGAAGTTGCTAACTGCATGCTTCCCCCCCTCCCGCGGCCCCGCTGCTCACGACTTTCTACTCATGCTCATCCCTATTTTGTCCAAACCCCTTATGCTAGAGTTAACCAGTATCTTCACTCTTTCATCCCTCACGCTGGTAAACTCTGGAACAATATTCCTTCATCTGTATTTCCTTCTGCCAACGACTTGAAATCTTTCAAAAGGAGGGTATCAGGACACCTCTCCTCCCGAAATTGACCTTTCTTTCGGCCACCTCTTTTGATTCTTTTTTGGGGAACAGCGAGTAGCGGGCTTTTTATTATTATTGGTTTTTTTGTGTGCCCTTGAGCTGTCTCCTTTGTTGTAAAAAAAAAAAAAAAAAAACTTGTACACACACGTCTAATGCCTTTTCTCGAGAGAGACAAAATTGCGACAAGAAGCAGGATGCACATAAGAGTAGTAAAGGGTATAGAGATAAAGAGGTAAGAGACAATGGCGCGTGTCCATCAAGGCCTCCGGGCGGGCGTGGCGGCGCCTCACCAGTACGTGTAGTACGCCAGGACGCCGGACACGACGACGGCACAGATCGCCGTGACGTCCAGAAATGCGTCCGTCCATGTGGAAGACGCGGCGTGTCTCTTGGGAATCGCCGTGTCCCTGCCATGGCCGTGTCCCTGCCATGGGCGCGCAGTTTGGATTTTTTGGTCTCCCGGCGGTGGAGAGTCTAGTTAGTGGAGTCTTGGGCCGTGCCGCTGGGTTTCCTTACAACATTGACCTCACAGTTCGAGGCCGGGGTCATCACCACACCGGCTTCCTCCACATCAACGACCTTGTCACCTGAGGCAGGGGTCGGGGCGCTGGCATCACCTGCTGAGGAACTTGGATCCTTGGTGATGGCGTTGGCATTACCTGCTGAGGAACTTGGATCCTTGGTGATGGCGTTGGCATTACCTGCTGAGGAACTTGGATCCTTGGTGATGGCGTTGGCATTACCTGCTGAGGAACTTGGATCCTTGGTGATGGCGTTGGCATTACCTGCTGAGGAACTTGGATCCTTGGTGATGGCGTTGGCATCACCTGCTGAGGAACTTGGAGCCTTGGTGATTGCGTTGGCATCACCTGCTGAGGAACTTGGAGCCTTGGTGATGGCCCTGGCATCACCTGCTGAGGAACTTGGAGCCTTGGTGATGGCGTTGGCATCACCTGCTGGGGAACTTGGAGCCTTGGTGATGGCGTTGGCATCACCTGCTGAGGAACTTGGAGCCTTGGTGATGGCCCTGGCATCACCTGATGGGGTAATTGAGGTTCTGGTGGAGGCACTGGCTTCTTTCCCGCCATTTAGCTGGTGCCACATCGGGGCGGCGCCGCTTCAACGCAGCGGTGCCCATTGCACCGCATACTGGTGTAGGCGCCGCTGGAGTCCCTGACGTCACAGTGAAACGAAAAGTGTAGAAAGTCGAGGTTGTCGAGGAACTTCCCCAGCGTCATCGCGGCCTTCAGCAGGGTCCTCCTGCCAGAGCTGCAGCGCAGCTGGACGGTCCTGCTGCCTTCTGTTTGAGGGGGGCCAACGGCACGCTCAATCCTCCCTCGGCCTCGCACGCCGCTATCCCCTCGGCGCACCACCAGCCGATGCTGGGGAAGGTAGGGGCTCTCACACATTCCCGGTCCCGGCCCCGATCGTCCCCGATGACTCCCGATAAGCCGGTCGCCGGTCGACTGGCTGTAAGATAGGGGATTGTCGGCGGCAGACCGCCGGCCTACCGCCGGTCGACCCTGAGGACCGTAGACGCAGCCGACCACCGCCGGTCGACCGGCGGTGTCGAAAAATATCGTCGACCGGCGGTCAACCGCCGACAACCCACGGCAGACCGGCGGCAGACCGGCGGTAGACCGGCGGTAGACCGCGAGTGAACATCTGTGTCTGACCTGGGGATTAGGAAGGGAGGAAGGAGAAAAACGAGGAGGAACAGGTAGGAGCGAGGGATGAAGAGAGAGGGAGATGAGATAAAGGAGGAAGAGAGAGAGAGAGAGAGAGAGAGAGAGAGAGAGAGAGATGTAAGGAGTTACAGGGGGGAGGGAGTTGGGCAGAGATGAAAGATATGAAAGAATGGAAGAATATTAATGTTTGAGATAGAGAGAGAGAGAGAGAGAGAGAGAGTTTTATGCACACGAATGAATTTAGGTATGAAGCTGCTTATGAGGTAATTATAAATATATGTAAATGCAAAGAAAGTGTTTGCTCGTCGATGTGCTGCAGGTCTGCCGTCGGTAGGCCGGCGGTCTACCACTGACTGACCTGCTGCAGTCGCCGGTCGTAGAAATCGAAAATCGTATAATGTCGCCGGTCTACCGCCGGTAAACCGCCGACATACCGACGGTAAGCCGCCGGTTTACCGCAGGCAAACCGGCGGTAAGCCGCCAGTCCTGGGATTATTTCCTATTTTGTCGGCGGTCAGGCCCCGATCGGCTTATCGGGAGTCATCGGGGACGATCGAGACCGGGACCGGAAATGTGTGAAAGAAGGCGATCTGCCGCCGCCCCGGTAAGACACCTTCAAGGTGTCCAGCCTGCTCATGCCTTCCCGCAGGGTCTCAATCACGTTCGCTTTTTCGTGAGAGACTTTGTTTCCCATTGTTTTTTTTCTTCCTATGTGAATTTAAAATATCAGAGCAGAAAGGAAAAACGGTGAGAAAAGAGAAAAGAGAAGAAAAAGAGGGTGGGGTGTATAAGGGGGAGTGTTGGGGCAAGGGGAGTAGCCGGCGGGGAGCAAGAGGAGGGTAGCAGAGCGGGGAGTGTACTGTAGAGAGGAGAGGTGGTTCGTTGGGGAGGACAAGCCTATGGGGAGTGTGGGAAGGGCGGTAATGGAGGAAAGTCTGTCAGTGGAAGAAAGATATATATGAAGAAAATAATGGAGGAAGACCAGGTAGGAAGAAAGGCAATACGGAAACCCAAGTGAGCACGGACGGAGGAAAGGAAAAGTAAGGTGCAGGAGCCGGCGAGGCGTGAAGGACTTGGTTGACACAGTTGTTGGCCGATGTAGGATCAACAATAACAGCTGGGCTGGACTACCTCTAATCCCTCCTCTTCCTCCTCCTCCTCCTCCTCCTCCTCCTCCTCTTTGAACTACAGACAAACTCGAGAACCAAAAACAACGGTCTACCCATTCAAGCGAAGCGATGCAATACAAACATTGGTATAGGATTTTTTTTTCTCTAACCGAGTCATTCGCCATTGGAACGACCTCCCAGATGAAGTAGTAAGTGCAGAAACCATCAACTCCTTCAAAATTCGCATCGACCGTTACTTCGTGGAGACAGAGGTAAACTGAAAATACGCACCGAAGGGCCTTGAATTCATCTGCAGGCACCGAGTGACTGTCAGGTAGATCACGGCTCTATAGGAGGCAACCTCGTAATGAGCCAATAGGTTTTCTGTCTTTCCATGTTTAATCTTTATCTTCCTTACTTTCCCACCTCTCTCGTTACTCCTTCACCACCACCACCACCACTACCTCCTCTTTCTCCTCCACTAACTCATTCTCTTTCTTCCTTGCTCATTAATTCATTCACTTTTGTTCATTTGTTTGTTTGTTTGTGTGTGTGTGTGTGTGTGTGTGTGTGTGTGTGTGTGTGTGTGTGTGTGTGTGCGTGTGTGTGTGTGTGTGTGTGTGTTTGTGTGTGTGTGTGTGTGTGTGTGTGTATCGTTCTTGTTTTCATATTTGCTCCTTTTTTTTATTTTCCCTCGTGTTTTATTTTTTGTTTATTTTTCAGTCGGCGTGAAAGAAGTGCCTGATTTCTGTTGCTTTGCCTTCGGTGTGATAGAAATGTTTATTTTTTCATATGTATTCTCGTCGTTTTGATACATTTCAAAAATAAATAAATAAAATCACACTTCTGTTTAGTTTATCTTGATGTGGAACGACAGCGACACCAGCAAGGCATGAATTGTGGAGGCGTGATTATCTCCTGACACGAAGACACACTCCACGCCTTCCTCCACCACACCTAGCGCTGAAATGCCACAGTTCAATCCAAGGAAGTTCATAAGACCATTAGGGAACTGCAAGAGACCGGTAGAGCAGCGTTTCCAGATTATCGTATTCACCACAATGTATTTATCACTTTTTAAGCCCCAAACTCGAGTAACTACACAAATAACGACAGAAAATCATCAAAGTTAACATTAAAACTGTTATTTATTGAGGTTTGTGTTTTTTGCTATAGTTATCGGTCAGAAACTACGAAAATGCAATGCAATGAGTACGATAATTTGTCAACGCTGCGGTAGAGTTATACAAGGCAGCTCCTATAAACCTAACCTCACCTAACGTTCCTATCCATTAACGTAACTAAACTTTTCTTGAAGACTACCGCATTGACACTCACAACATGACTGTCAGGATTGTTCCACTCATCCACTACACTATGGGTCGTATTATAAGACATTTCGTCGCCCAAGAACACATATTTGACAAGGCTTTCGTAGAAGTTGTGGGCATTTCCAGTCGTAGTTTTATGACCCTGGTGGTAGTTTGACCCTTCTCCTGTACCCTGAGCCTAAAAAAACACTCATTAGAACCTGCCTGATCCCCCCTTTGACCTTTAGAAATAGCTGATGTGAGAAGAGAAAGTGTCTTGCAATTCCAGCCTATAAGTAAACCAATGGGGGACTTTCTAAGCTGAATATCTGTGGAGGGCAGCACAGAACCCGGTCCTTCATCGTACAGCAGGCGAAACTGGAACACATTTAAGTTGTTATCGGAAAGGGCTGTAAGGCAGAGCACTATAATATTTTCATTCAAATAATTCAAATAGTTTCTTATGAAAATATTACAGAGAAGACAGCATCACTCACATTGCCTTATTTCTTGCCTTTATTTCTTTATTTCTTGGCCGGAGGGAGTCTAGCATCGGGAGTACTGAAATGAATGAGCAAGCAAAATAGAATGAAGAAGGAGAGAGAGAGAGAGAGAGAACTGAACGGATGGTATTGAGTCTTTGTTTTGTTGTTTTTTGTGTTGTCATTTAAGTGAGCTGGGTGTGGGAAGGGAAAGAAGGAAGGGGGAGGGGGGAGGGTAGGCCTAAAAGATTTGAAAGTTTTCAGGCCTCACCAAATTGCTTTCCTCCTCCTCCTCCTCCTCTCCTCCCCTCCCCTCCCCTCCCCTCCACTCCTCTCCTCTCCTCTCCTCTCCTCCTCTTCCTCTCCTCCTCTTCCTCTTCCTCTTCCTCCTCCTCCTCCTCCTCCTCCTTCCTTACCTTTTCTCCCGTATTCTCCTCTCCTATTTGCCTCTTGTTCCCCCTATCCATTCCTCCTCCTCCTTCTCCTCCCCTTTCCTATTTCCTCCTCCTCCTCCTCCTCCTCCTCCTCCTCCTCCTCCCCCTCAGTCTCCCCTCTATACCACAGCCATTTTTCTCCTTTCCCCCCTTTCCTTCCTTTACCTTTCCTCTCTACTTTTCTCCCCCTTTTCTTCTCTTTAATGCTGCCTTCTCCCTTCCCTCTCCTCCCCTTTTCTCTTTTTCTCCCACTCCGTCACCCTTTTCCTCTCACCCTTCTCTTATATCTTTCCTCTTTTCCCCTTTCTCTCCCTCTTCCTTTTCCTTTCTTTCCTCTTCTCTCCTTCACTTCCACTTTCCCTTCCCCCCCTCTCTTTCTTTTCCTTTCCTTCTCACCTTTTTCCTTCTTCTCTTACACTCCCCCATTCCCCCTCTCTCCCCCTCTTTTGTTTCCTCTCTCCCATTTCCTCCCCTTTTTTCATCCCCCCCTTTCCCTATCTTTTTCTTTTCCTCTCTCCCTTCCCCTTTCCTTTTTTTTTACGCCACTCCCTCCCTTTCCTCTCTCTTTTTCGCCTCTCCCTTTCTCTTTTCCACTCCCCCTTCCATTGCCCCTTCTCCCTCGTCCTTTTCCTCTTTTCTTACCCCTCCCCTTCCCCATCCCCTTTCTCTCCTTCTTACATTTACCTCTCGCCCTTTGTATCCCCCCCTTTTTTTTACCGCCCTCCCCTTATCTTCCTCCGTTCCCCCTCCCCCCCTCCCTCTTCTCCCGGCCCCCCCTGCATAGCATTAGGCGTCACCAAGATTGTGTGGCCTTCCTAAACTTACTCTGCCACGCTCACGAAATTAAAAGTTTTCTCCTCCTCCTCCTCCTCCTCCTCCTTCTCCTCCTCCTCTTGTTGTTGTTATTGTTATTTATGTTGAAGTTTATGCTGTTGTTGTTTTTCTTTTTCTTCTTCTTCTTCTTATTATTATTATTCTTATTCTTATTCTTCATCCGGGACTTTCTTACTTACTCACTTTCTTATCTACAAACTTTCTAACTTTCTTATCCTTTTTTTCTTTCTTTCCCTCCTTTTTCTTTCTTTCTGTCTAAATTATTTGCTTTCCTACTCTCTTTCTCACTTACTCATCACGCACTCACTTACTCATTTATTTACTTACTCACTCTTTGCGTGCTGGCTCGTCAAAAGAGACACAACATAAAAGGACAGTAATTGTCACCTCGGGAGCACCACTTGATGAGCTCTTTTGGTGCCGTTTTTCACAACGATGCACAAGGATGGAAATGATTCTCTTTTCCATTTACACGAGCAACATTTATCTTTCTCCGAGGTCTCCTGGTCTCTTAAGTCTTTGATCTGCCTCCTTCTTGTCCTGTGGAAGCTTTTATTTATTTTGATCAAAACCAACGATAAAATAGGAGTTAAGTTATTACTCGCTCAAAACCACCATGAATAAGTTTCCAAGTATATTATTTTCGGTCTAAAACAAACGTATAAGAAAAGAATCAAAGATTTCCGCTCAAAACCAACGTAGAAGAAAAGAAAAAAATCACTTCAAAGCATCTCATCAACTCTCCTCGTCATGCTGACAGTCTTCTACCTCTCAAATTCCGCCGCAGTGGCGCCTCTCTATCTTCTACCGATATTTTCATGCTGACTGCTCTTCTGAACTTACTAATTGCATGCCTCCTCCCCTTTTCCACGGCTTCGCTGCACACGCCTTTCTATTCCTTGCTATGCTGTCCAAACCCCTTTTGCAAGAGTTAGCCAGAATCTTCATTCTTTCATTCCACTCGCTGGCATACTCTGGAACAGCCTTCCTTCCTTTGTATTTTCTCGTGCCTACGACTTGAACTCCTCCAAGAGGGGAGTATCAAGACACCTTTCCATCCGGCATTGATGTCTCTTTTGGCCGCTCCTTTCTATTTGCTTTTATAGGAGCAGTGCTGAGCGGGCTTTTTGTTTTCTTTTTGTTTTACTCTTGAGCTGTTTTCTCAACTGTAAAAAAAAAAAGGAACGAAAAAAGGAGGGATTTTTTTCGGCTAGCGTGTAAAAAAGGAGAAGTATTTTTATTTTATTCATTCGCTCCAACCACCTTGACAACAGGGCTTAGCGTTGAGGCCTGGGGGTGGCGGTAGGGGAGGCTGAGGCGAGGGCGTGAGGGAAACTTTTCTCAATTTGTTATTTATCAGCAGAGCCAACACGCGGCGGCAACAGGCGGGGAGCGGGCGAGGCGGTGATTCGGCCATTTTAAAATCGCATCAATCGTTCGCCCCAAGACACGAATTAATTGAACACTCACGCAGCAACGCACCGGGACTTCCTTTGCCTGTTCATCCACGTTTCACTATGATCTCCCCTCCTCTTCCTCTTCCTCCTCTTCCACTTCCTCCCTCCTCTATATATATATCTTTCTGCGAAAACCATCAACATCCTCTTCTCTCTTTCCTTCCTTCCTTCCTACCTTCCTTCCTTCCTTCCTCCCTTTCTCCTAATCTGTTAAATTACGTTTCACTTATGGTCTCTCCTCCTCTTCTTCCTTTCTCTCCTCTTCCTCTTCCTCTTACTACCTCTATATCTCTTACTCTGCTATTTCCATCACCTTCCTTTCCCTCTTTCCTCTCTTCCTTTCTTCCTTCCTTCCTCCCTTCCTTCTTTCCATCCTTCCTTCCTTCCTTCCTTCCTTCCTTCCTTCCTTCCTTACTTCCCTCCTTCCTTCCTCTTTCCTCTCTTCCTAAGGCAGTAATTGTTGGGGACTTTAACTTGCCAGTGAAAAGATGGGGTGAACCGTTGAACTGTCATACAGGGCTCGACCTGTACACAAATTTACTAGAAAGTGATTTACATCAACACGTTCAAGAACCGACTCGGGAAAATAATATACTTGACCTTATCTTTTCAACGACAGCTGATCTGGTTAACGAAGTAAATGTTGGTCCAATTTTTTGTTCTAGCGATCACCGAACAATCACATTCAGCATCAATATGAAAGAAAGTAAAGTAACTCCTAGTAAAGAAAAGGTGCCAGATTATCAGAGAGCGAATTTCGTAAGACTCCGATCAATTCTAAATAATTCTGACTGGACTGAAATCTCGGCGGAAACAGATATTGATAAATCTTGGGGGGCCTTCACCACAATATTGAACTATGCCATAAGCATATGCGTACCCTATCGTAACAGACGTTCAGCTTTTAAGAAGAAACCCAAATGGTGGAATAACGAAATTCAAAATAGCTTATCTCTTAAAAAAAACGCGTATATAGTAGATACATATCAACTCAGAGTGAGGCTGACAAACTAGAGTTAGACAGAATTCGCCGCGAAACCAAGAAATTAATAAAACGAAGCAAGAAAAAGCTTGAAGACTATTTAGCGGAAACGAGTAAATCTAATCTTAAAGAATTTTTTAGCTACGTAAATAATAAAAAGTCACTCACTTGTGGTATCGGACCTCTTGCTTATGATAATGGTAACCACACGAACGATGAAAATGAAATGGCCACAATCCTAAATAACTTTTTCGCATCCGTATTTACCGATGAAGATTGTTTATCACCTCAAGGTTAGAAAGACCGAAAAGATGTTAAGTGGCGTGCTCATCGTTGAAAGTGACATTTTACGCACAATTGAAAAGATTAAAGTAAGCAAAGCTCCTGGTCCAGACAAAATTACACCTAGGGTCTTAAAAGAAATCAAACATCAAATTTGTAAACCGCTCTCCATCATATTCAATAACTCTTTAACAGCTGGAAAAGTTCCATCGGATTGGAAACTAGCAAATGTCACACCAATTTTCAAAAAGGGGGACAAGTCTCATCCAGGAAACTATCGACCAATTAGCCTGACATCGATTGTTTGTAAGTTAATGGAGACTATCATTCGCGACAACATGGTGAAATTCTTCGAAGAAAATAATATGATAAATAATTCGCAACATGGCTACCGTAGTAAACGTTCGTGTTTGACCAACTTACTTGATTTTTTTCATTATATATTTGAGGTGTTCGATGAAAGCAGATCAGTAGATATCATATATCTGGATTTTCAAAAGGCATTTGATAAGGTCCCCCTGTACACCGCTGTACGAGGAAATTCACACCATAACACAAAACAAACAGTCAGTCATTATCGGGGACTTTAACTGTTCCAACATTGACTGGACTACGATGATTGGAGATCGGGAGGGTAACAGATTGCTCGAAATGTTAGAGGACACTTTTCTTACTCAGATTGTTACCCAACCGACGAGGGAAAATAGCTTATTAGACCTAGTACTCGTGAGTGATTCAGATCTCACACGTGAATGTCAAGTCGGCGAAAAACTGGATGGTTGCGACCATCACCTAATTCGCCTAAAAATCAGAACAGACCATGAACTCACCGAAAACACGTCCATGATTCCAGACTACAAAAAAGCCAATTTTAACTTCGCTCGTGAGCTGCTAACCCAGACAACTTGGGAACCCATGAACCTCACTCCGGTGGACGGCGCGTGGAACGGCTTTAAGAACAAACTCCTGGAGGTAGAGAGAACGACTGTTCCCATGAAGACTAGGAGAACAAATAATGCCACAAGCACACCATGGATGACTACCCAAGTTCGACGGGCGATTAATTTGAAGAAGAGAAAATACAACTTGCTAAAGGAAAACAGCACTGACGAGGCATGCGAACAGTACCATCAAAGCCTCAGAGCTTGCAGAACACTCATTCGCCAGCGTAAACGCGACTATGAAAAGCAAATTGCACGCGAAGCGAAGTCCAACCCGAAAAAGTTCTTCACGTATATAAGAACCAAAAAGAAGACAAAAAGCAATATCGGTCCCCTAAAAGATGAAAGTGACGTACTAACACAGGACAGCAGACAAATGGTCGAAATCCTAAACAGGAGCTTCGCGTCTGTGTTCACGGTCGAGAATACCCAGTCCGTACCCGAGAGCCCTTCCCCACCGATGGGAATCACCCCCCTAGAAATTGGCACAATCGACGAACGGGATGTGAAAAAGTACCTAGACAAACTCGAGACAAACAAGTCCACCGGACCCGACGACTTGTCTCCCAGGCTGCTCAAGGAACTCAAGCAGCAAATCCTCAAGCCACTCACCGCCATCTACAATCTGTCACTACAACAAAACAAAGTCCCGAAAGACTGGAAACAAGCGAACGTAACACCGATCTACAAAAAGGGAGACAAAAGTGTGGCCCTAAACTACAGACCAATCAGCTTGACCTCAGTGGCGGGAAAAATCCTCGAGAAGATCATCAGAGACAAACTCGTTAGGTTCCTTGAAGACAACATCATCATTTCCGATGCTCAGCACGGTTTCAGGAACAAGCGCTCATGCGTAACCAATTTATTGGACTTCTTCCAAGGTATCTATGAAAACTGGGATAATCATATCCCCAGTGATGTTATATATCTAGACTTTCAGAAAGCCTTTGACAAAGTGCCACATGAAAGACTCCTCAAGAAACTTAAGTCGGCGGGATTAGGCGACGATCTGACAGCGTGGATCAAAGACTGGCTCACTGAAAGAAAACAACGAGTTGTACTCAACGGACAGGCCTCTGAGTGGCTCCCGGTCACAAGTGGAGTGCCACAGGGGTCAGTGCTGGGACCCATACTTTTCATCATATATATCAACGACCTAGAACTAGGATTAAAATCCAATCTTTCAAAATTTGCCGACGACACAAAGGTGGGTGGGAAGGCCCTCACGGCAACGACTGCGAAATTATCCAGAGAGACCTGGACCAGATCACTCGTTGGTCAGAAAAATGGCAGATGTCCTTCAACACTACCAAATGTAAAGTAATGCATATCGGATCCAGAAACAGCAACCATATACCACATGGGTGGCGAACCACTACATGTTGTGCAAGAGGAAAGAGACCTCGGGGTCACCATCAGCAGTGACTTGAAACAAACAAAACACTGCAAGTCCGCCTGTAAGAAAGCCAATACAATGCTTGGGTTCATATCGAGGAACCTCGAATACAAGACGCCGGGAGTTATGTTATCCTTGTATAATTCGCTGGTAAGGCCCCACCTGGAATACGCCGTGCAATTCTGGTCTCCTAATTACAGGAAAGACATTGAATTACTTGAGAGAGTACAGCGCCGCGCCACGAAGATGATACAATCACTGAGGACGAAACCCTATGAAGAACGACTCGAGCGACTCAACCTCTTCACGTTGGAAAAGAGACGACTGCGGGGAGACATGATACAAGTCTTTAAGTACCTGAACAAGGTCAGCAACGTTGATCACTCCAAACTCTTCACGCTACAAACTAACCTGAGAACAAGAAACAACGGAAAAACAATTCAAGCAAAGCGATGCAATACCGACATCGGCAGGAGTTATTTCTCGAATAGAGTTGTTCGCCACTGGAACAGCCTTCCTGCAGAAGTGGTTAGCGCAGAGACCATCAACTCCTTCAAGAAACGCATTGATTGCCACTTTGCTGCAATGGGTGTGAACTGAACGTATCCAAGAGTAGGTACACAAGTGCTTTAATCCTTCCCTGCAAGCCACTCCTGTGGCAAACGGATTGATTAAATCACTGAACGCAGGCAGCTTAGTAATGAGCCAACAGGCTTTCTGCTGCCTGCTAGTCCATGTTTCCATGTTTCCATGTTTCCATGTTTCTCCTCCTCCTCCTCCTCTGGCTCGATGCCAGAAGCGGCGTACCTCAAGAATCAGTGCTTGGTCCCGTGCTCTTCTTAATTTATGTTAATGATATCGATGATGGGCTCACTTGCAAAGTATAAAAATTTGTTGATGACACAAAAATTGCAAGTAAGGTAACTACGACACTCGACGAAGAAGCTTTACAATCAGATCTAGATTGACTTGCACGTTGGGCCATTAAATAGCAAATGAAATTTAACGTTGACAAATGTAAAGTGTTACACATCGGAAACAATAACAATCGCGTTCAGTACGTAATGAATGGCCAACAACTTTCTGCGGTAAGTAAAAGATCTTGGAATCACTATATCAAGCGATTTAAAGCCCAGTCAGCATTGTTCAGAGGTAGTTAAAACTGCAAACAAACTGGTTGGCTTCAGCGGACGAGTCTTTGATAATAAATCTGAAAAAGTAATATTAAAACTGTATAATTCGCTGGTTCGACCCCATCTAGAGTACTATGTACAGTTTTTGTCTCCCTATTACAGAAAAGAAGTAGAAAAGTTAGAACGGGTTCAACGGAGAGTAACAAAAATGATTCCTAGGTTGAGAAATTTATCTTATGAACAAAGGCTTAAAGAAGTAAATTTATTCATCCTATCAAAACGAAGAATGCGAGGCGATCTAATAGAAGTGTTTAAAATGTTTAAAGGATTCAGTGATATTACTGCAAACAATTGATCGATCAAATAGAACAAAAAGAAATAACAATTTCAATATAAGTGGTAAAAGATTCCTGTCGCACGAAGCCAAACACTTCTTCAATCGAGTCGTTAATGTTTGGAATTTTCTACCCTGTGATGTCGTTGATTGTACGACTGTTACGGCCTTCAAGAATAGATTAGACAAGTATTTTGAATCCAACGAGCAACTAAGATATCACTCATTGTCGTAATAACGTTAAGTTCTTTCGAATACTGGTGTCCTTGTCCGTTTTTATCGCCCGGTTAGTGGTAGCAGTAATGATAGCTCTTTCCTCTTTCGTACATAATTTCCATGCAGTTTTCCATGTTCTTTTCCTTTCCTGCCAGCTTTGGCTGGAGGGATGAGGTGGGGAGGAGCCTTTTTGCTTCCACCTTTGATTAGACAGTTAGTGTAGCTTGTCACAAACAGCTTCGTAAGGACCATCAGGTCTGCTGTTGTTTGTTCTTTGTGTTCTCTTTGTGTTCCTCCCCCTAACCACCCTCATTCTCCATCCCCACCCTCTCCTCCACCTCCTCCTCCTCTTCCTCCTCTTCTTCTCACTCTGCTAATTACATCCCCTTATCCTTCCTTCTCCCTCCCTCTTTTTCCCTTCCAGATAGAGAAATAGATAGACAGACAGACATGGACTGAGAGAGAGAGAGAGAGAGAGAGAGAGAGAGAGAGAGAGAGAGAGAGAGTACTTAATTTTAACTTGTGTCGTTGGTCGCTCTTCTCATTATTTGGGTGTAAACAGTGTATGTGTGTGTGTGTGTGTGTGTGTGTGTTCAGATTGTCGCATCTATTTTTCTTCTTTACTCGTGTTTGTTTCTTACTTCCTTGCTTTACTCATATATTTGCGTCATTAATTCTTCTTCACTCACTCTTTTTTTACTTGTTTTATTTTCTTATCAGGGGTAAAGGGGGATGGGGAGGAGGAGGGAAAGGAGGAGAGGAGCAGGGAGCACGGTGGTCCACAGAAAGCAGGAAGGAAGAAGAGACAATGCAGGGAGAGGGGGAAAAGGGAGGTGAGGAGGAAGGGGAGAGGGAGGATAAGAGAAGATGGTTGGGGGAAAGAACAGAGGGGAGATGGTTGAAGGGAGGGAAGAGAGAAGTGGAGAGAGGGGAGATATTGTTGGCGGGTGGAGTTGATTAGAAGGAAAAAGAGAAGGGGAAGAGGAAGAAAGAGAAGATGACTGGAGGAGGGAAGAGACGGGGGAGAAAGAGAAGGGGGAGGGGAGATAGTTGGGGGAATGAAGGGAAGGGGGAGAGAGAGAGAGAGAGAAAGAGATTGATGGAAGAAGGAAGAGAAGGGAGAGGGGAGGAGATTGTTGGAGGAAGGGAGGGAGAGGGAGGTGATAGGGAGGGGAGAAGGTGATGGGGAGGGACTTAGGTAAATTTAAGGGGATTATTTAAGAGGATTTGGAGGGGGGGGAGAGGGAAGGGGAGGGTGAAAAGGGGGATATTTGTTTTTGGTGTAGCGGGGAGATGAGGGAGGAGGAGGAGGAGGGGGAGGAGAAGGAGGAGGAAAAGGGAGGGATTTGAAGAAGTCCATTATGCTAGAGGAGGGAAGGAGGAGGAGGAGGAGGAGGAGGAGGAAGAGGAGGAGGATTAAATTATCGTTTTGTGTGTGTTTGTCTGTTTGTTGACGTGTTGGTTTTATTTGTTTAGTGGGTTCTTTATGTTTCCCTTCCTCTTGTTTGTTTTTGTTTGTTGTTATGTCCGCTGGTGTTTGTCTTGTTCTCGCTAACTCGGGATATAATTTTACTCTTCTTATTTATCCCTTTCTCTCCTCCTCCCCCTCTTTATTTTATCTTATTCTAACTTCCTTTCCCTCCTTTCTGATCTTTCCTTCCATATTTTCTTTTTACATTCCTGCACTTCTCTTCTCCCTCTTATATACCTCCTTAGCTCCCTTCTGTCCTTTCTTCCTTCCTTCATTCCTCCATTCCTTCCTTCCTTCCTCCCTTCCTTCCTTCCTTCCTTTACACTTACTTTCTTCTCCATTGGTTCCTCTCCTTCCTCGTTCCTTCTCTCCTTCTCGTCTTCTCTTCCTTATATCCTTCACTTACCTCCCTTAATATCTTCCTTCCTTCTCTCCTCCTTCCTCTCCTCCCTCCCATTTGCTTCTCTGTAAGATCAGTATGAGTGTTTGTCCCGCATTGGAGGAGGAGAAGGAGGAGGAAACATGGAAGCGTCTACGAGCAGACAGCAGAAAGGCTGTTGGCTCATTACGAGGCTGCCTACCTTAGTGATGGAATCAATTCCTCCGCCACTTGTGTGACCTGCGGGAAGATCAAAGCACTCTTGGACGTACGCTCGGTAACGTCCAGTTCACAACTGACTCAGCAAAGTGACGATCAATGCGATTGCAAAAGGAATTGACTTTTCGCACTATTTACTTCTACAGGAAGACTTCCAATGGCGGACGACTCTCTTCGAAAAATAACCCTTGCCGATGTCTGTACACTGTCGCTTCGCATGAATTGTTTGACAATTGATTCTTGTTTACGTTTTATTTTGAAGCGTGAAGAGCTTGGAGTGATCGACATTGCTGAACTCGTTTAAAAGTATTTGAAAACCTGGGGCAGGTCCTCCCGCCGTCGCCTCTTTCCCAGCGTAAGAGATTGAGTCACGAGTCGTCGTTCATAAGACTGAGTCTTTCATGATAAGGTTGAGTCCTCAGTGAAAGAGGTTGAGTCCTCAATGAGGGTTGAGTCCTCAGTGAGGACGAAGAGGCGAAGGAGATGGGGGAGGAGGAAAAGGAGGGTGAAGAGTAGAAGTAATACCAAGAAATACATGGGAAGAAAATGACTTGTAAATAGGAGAAAATGAGGAACAGGGAGAATGAACAGAAGAGGAGGAGGAGGAGGAAGAGGAAGAGGAGGAGGAGGAGGAGGAGGAGGAGGAGGAGGAGAGTTGGAGGAGTCTTCCGATTTCTACGAAAGGTTGTCAGTGGGCAAACTATTTTGTTCTTGCAAGTAAATGTTTGTATTGATTTAGCGTGGGAGGGCGAAGCATTGACGAGAGAGAGAGAGAGAGAGAGAGAGCAATCAGAGACGGTGTTTGTACAGGTGTATCGCTCTTAATCACGACTCACCTGAGAAGTGTTGGTCCACCTGACACCCCCCTCCCTCCCCCCCCTCTCAACACCTTTCTCTCCTCCCTTCCTCACCCCCTCCTCCCCTCCATCACCCCCATCACCACGACACCCCTTCCCCCCCTATTCGCAGATCACGTTTCCCCTCTCCTCACTCGCCCCTCTCAACACCCCTTCACCCCTTTCCCTCCTCTCCCCTTACACCTCTCCCTCTCCTCCTCCATCTCTTCTCCTCCACCTCTCCTTCGCAAACATCAACCTTTCAGCACTCTCCCTCCTCCATCTTTCCTCCTCCTCCTCCTCCTCCACCTCCACTTCCTCCTCCTCCTCCTCCTCCTCCTCCTTCTCCTCCTCCATTCCACAAACACAGACCCATCAACACCACCTCCCCCCCCCCCCTCATCCATCTCTCTTCTCCCCTCCCCTTCCCTCCCCTCCCTTCCCCACACCCCAACCTCTTCATGCAATCCCTCCTCCCCTCCACCTGCTGTCCTGTTTCCCTCTCAATCCCCTCTTGATCCTCTCCTCTCCCCATCCCCCCAACTCTCACTCCCCATCCATTCCCTCCCCTCCTCCCCCCTCCCTCTCCTCCCTCTCTCTCCCCCTTCACACTCCCTTTTTTACCATTCCCATTTCGTTTTCTTTTCCCTCACCCCCTATCGTCGTCATCATCATCATCATCATCATCATCATTATCATTATCTGTTAACATTCCCTACTCTTTAAGTGTGTTTGTTTGTTTGTTTGTATGTTTGTTTTGTTTGTATGTAAGTATTCAACTGAACTAAACTGGAGAGAGAGAGAGAGAGAGAGAGAGAGAGAGAGAGAGAGAGAGAGAGAGAGAGAGAGAGAGAGAGAATAATGAAGTATACTGTAACCGAGAGATATCCCTCCTCCTCCTCCTCCTCCTCCTCCTGTCCTCAATAAAATATTCATTCAGTAAGAGCAAACACGTTTTCTCTGATCTTCCCAATTATCCTGAATCACAAAATATATAGACAAAGAAATCATATAAAAAAATAGCAAGACAAGAAAGCGACGAACATGAGACACAAAAAATGGTTAGATAGAAAAAAAAAGATGGATTTTGTTGATAGATAAAGAGAGATAGATAAATAAGGAGATAGAAATAAACTATTAGAGAGAGAGAGAGAGAGAGAGAGAGAGAGGATGATAATACCTGACTATTCATGTGCACATACAATCATATACATATTCACACACACACACACACACACACACACACATAAGCTCTTCACCCCAACCCCATCCTTTCCCCATACTCCCCATCCCCATCCCCTCCCCTTCACCTTCCCTCCACTTCCCCTCCACAGAAAATGGATTGCCTGGGAAACTATTAATAAAAGAAGGCGTGGGAGGTGTTTGTTGGGGGAATATACGGGGCGCGCACTTCGCTATAATTTCAGCCCGTAAATAACTTTTTGGCCGAGCAATTGGCGACATGTGTCTCTGCCAAGGCTCGCAAGTTGGCGGGGGTGTTAATTTAGCGACGGACAGAGAGGAAGAGAGAAAGAGAAACCGACAGACAGACAGACACGCACAGACACACAAACAGGTACGAAAAGGGAAAAATTATTACAAAAACCACTGGGAGAATAAAGAAAATGGAAGAGACAGATAGACAGACAGACGGACAGACAGACATATAGACACACACAGATAGGAACACACACACAAAAAAAACGAATATTAATACAGAAATAACTAGGAAAATAAAGAAAATGGAATACCAAACAACAACGAATGAAATAAAAGAAAATGAGACAAATGAAAAAAGAGGAAAATAATATTGGAAGTAAGGAAAGAGGAAGAAAAAGGAATAGGAGAAAAAGACAAAAGAGTTGGGAAAAGGAGAGGAAGAAAGGATGAGAAGGAGGGAGGAATGGAGCAGGGAAACTTAGAGGAAAAAGAGAGAGATGAAGAAAAGAGGACAATTTGATGACGGTTTAACGGAAAGAAGGGAAAAATGGGGTGGGGGGAGCAATGAAAGGGAAAATAGGGGGAGACTATTATGAGACCTATTTTTTTATATTTATTTGGTATCTATGAAGGACGGAAATAGGGAACGGCTGAAGGGACGTGTTTGTATTTTTAAGCTATTTCTCGATTTTTTTTTATTTGGTTTGTTTTTTGTCCCGTTTGGTTTGAGGGTCTGGAAAGGTAGGTGATCAGAGTGTGTGTGTGTGTGTGTGTGTGTGTGTGTGTGTGTGTGCGTGTGTGTGTGTGTGTGTGTGTGTGTGTGTGTTTGCTTCGGGTCAGAAAGAATAAATAAACTTTTCTGTTTCCGATGTGGGAATAAAGTTAGAAAATAGAGAAATCCATTTTACTCTCTCTCTCTCTCTCTCTCTCTCTCTCTCTCTCTCTCTCTCTCTCTCTCTCTCTCTCTCTCTCTCTCTCTCTCTCTCTCTCTCTCTCTCTCTCTCTCTCTCTCTCTCTCTCTCTCTCTCTCTCTCTCTCTCTCTCTCTCTTAATGCATCCAAAACAAATGACCAGAGGGACTAGAGAGGAGGAGGAGGAGGAGGAGGAGGAGGAGGAGGAGGAAGAGTAGGAGGAGGAGACAACAGACAGGCGGAGAGTACCTAACATTACCTCCACTCCTCCCTGACACCCACTCCACAATTTATGGATGTGTAGGGGTCTCTCTCTCTCTCTCTCACACACACACACACACACACACACACACACACACACACACACACACACACACACACACACACACACACACACCTGTATTGCCTCCCCCTCCTTTCAATTTGCTCCAACCACTTATCCTCTCCACACTGCTTCCTCCTCCAGGCAAACAGAGAAGAGCAGGCAACAGATACTCGCTTGCTTTATTACGAGGTTGCTTGCTTTTGCCATTTAATTTATAGGTCAGACGTTTTAGTGCCCTTCTGAAGAGATTAAAGCACCTGCTGTACAAACGTTAAATTTATTCCTATGACAAGAACGTGTTGATCAGTGTGTTTATTAAAGAAGTGTCAATACGATAGATTCATTCAAGAAGAGGTTAGGTAAGTTCATGGATAGTGAGGTTAGGTGTGGTTAGATTTACAGGAGCTGCCTACCCGCCTCCTGCAGACTCCCTATGTTCTTATGTTCTTATGTACTTGGTCGTTTTCGCACTAACTACTTCTCTTGTCATGTTTTAATGGCGGATGACTCGCTTCGAAAGAATATAAAACGTCGCCGATGGCAATAGTGCTTCTTGAAACCCCAGACCATTATTTCATGTTCTCGGTTTGGTTGGGTCATGTCAGCTCCAAAGCCCTGCAGTGATCGACGCTCGCCCTTCAATCACGTCTTCTTTTGTCATTATTAGTTAGTTTTAGTTTCGTTGCCCTCGTGACTGCTGTGGGAGTCCCCTGTTGAGTCACGGCACTGCTGACTCACCGGGATCTCCTGAGAACTGTTGACCTTTGTCATATTAATTAGTCCTTACTCTTTACTTATCTTCTGTCTGTGTTTACTTGTTATTTATTATCCTACCTCTCTGTCCCTCCACTTCAATAATCTTCTATACTATCTAGTCCTTTTTCTGATTCTCTCATTGCTTTCACTTTCGTTTTCTTTTCTTGGCATCGGAGTGTTTGGGGAATGCTGAATTGGCAGCTTAAAGAGTCCGCACTCCTCCTTCTCCACCTAAATCGTCTCTTAGAATAATATTAACACTTCTAGGAGTTTAGGGCCATATTTTTAAACATTTCTGCGCCCAAGAACACGTAATTTACTAGTCTTTCGTGGGAATTTAGGGCATTTCCAGGGGTACATTTATGACCCTGGTGGTAGTCTGAGCCTTCTTCTGTGCCGTGAACCTAAAAGAACACTCATTAGAACTCGATTAACCTCCTTTTTGGCCTTTGGAAATAGTTGGTGTGAGGGGTGGGAGCATCTGACAATACCAACCTTAGGCCCTGAAGTGTTCCTCGCGTTGCCGATAGGAGTGACGTTTATACTGAGGCTGGTATTCTCAGACGCTTTCGATATCACAACAAACATTTCCAAAGGCTTCAAAGGAGATTAGTCGGGTTTTCAGGAGTGCTTTTCACATTCATGGTGCAAGAGCCTTGTCAAACTATCATCAGATTCATAAAACTCCCACCCATGGAAATACTAGCACGACCTTTACGGAAGCCTTATCAAATGTTGGTCTGTGGTCCCCGAAACGCTGGAGAATATGAACGTTTGTGTTATCATTCATTTCGTGTGTCCTCCTCTTCTTCCTCCTCCTCCTCCTCCTCCTCCTCCTCCTTCTCCTCTTTCCGGTGTCCTCCTCCTTCTCCTCCTTCATGCTTCCTCCTCTTCCCGTCCTCCTCCTAGTCGTTTACGTTCAGGACTAGTAGTAGTAGTAGTAGTAGTAGTAGTAGTGGTAGTAGTAGCAGAAGTAATGCAATTATATTCATCATTAAATTATTAACTAACTCCTCTATGTGTGTTTGTGGAGCAGCGCTGAAGCGGACAATTTTATTTTTATTTTTTCTGTTTATTTCGCCTAGAGCTGTGGACTTGGCGGGGGAAAACACGCTAAACTCGCTGATTGGTGAGGCAGTGCAGTAAACACACACACACACACACACACACACACACATGGACTCAATACCGCGCCTTACTTCATATTGTATTGTTGATCCGGCAAATGTGTGGCGCAATTCTTCCTTTGTTTGCGAACGTTACTTGAGGCAAACACTGTTCTCCCTTAATGTGTGTGCGTTTGTGTGTGTGTGTGTGTGTGTGTGTGTGTGTGTGTGTGTGAGAGAGAGAGAGAGAGAGAGAGAGAGAGAGAGAGAGAGAGAGAGAGAGAGAGAGAGAGAGACTTTCTAGACAGACACTCGCCCACACACACAGACAGATTAGTTTGCAATCCCCTGAGGAAAATTATATTCTGCAAATCGCATACAAAGAGAGAGAGAGATGAATTAATAAATGGAGAGGGGAGGGAGAAGAGGAAAGCAGGAAGATATTAAATTGCATAAAGTAATGATATAATAATAATAACAATAATAATAATAATAATAATAATAATAATAATAATAATAATAATAATAATAATAATAATAATAATAATAATAATAATAATGAAAAATGCAGAGATAAAGCAAAAACAAAACAACAACAACAACAACAACAACAACAACAGTAATAAAAATAAAGATAATAATATATGAAAGAACACAGAGATAAGAGAGGAAAAAAGAAAAAAGCGGAAAACGGAACAGGAAAAAGAAGACATAGGAAAACAAGAAAAAAAACGAAGGAAAAAAAATACAAAGAAAAAGAAAGCATTATACATAACAACGTTGCAAGGGAAGCGACGAAAAACGAGCCGTATCTTTTAGGGTAATTAAATAGTTTTGCTCTTCGATAAAAACCCCGGAGACAAAGAGGAGGAAAGAAGGAAAGGAAGAGGGAGAGAAAAATATAAGGTTGCCGAAAGTTTGAGGAGTAAAAGTTTCAGCATTGTTAAAACTTGGCTTATCGGAAAGGCAAGATGGCGGCATTTTTGTTATTATTATTTTTTATTATTATTATTTTTTTGCCATCATTTTCTGTATCGTTCTTCATATCCGCAACTTTCAATTCTAGTTTTTCCTTCTAATTTTTTTCGCCTTTTTTTTCACTTTCTTCCATCTTTTTTTTCTTTTCCTTCTTATTTTCCATTTTTCTACTCTCTATCCACTTTCTTCCATCTTTTTTTTCTTTTCCTTCTTATTTTCCATTTTTCAACTCTGTATCCACTTTCTTCCTACTCCTTTTTTTTCTTTTCCTCCCTATTTTCCATTTTTCTACTCTGTATCCACTTTCTTCCTACTCCTTTTTCTCTTTTTCACTTTTTACTATTTTCCTTTTCTATTTCTCTTATCCACTTTATTCTAGATTTCTTTTCACTTTATATTCCTCCACTTCCTCCTCCTCCTCCTCCACGTTTTCTCCAATTGTCTATTTTTTTTTAACTTTCTTCCTCCCTCCACTTTGTTCCACCTTTTTCTAAATAAAAGGAAATCAAACCCATGACACGACTCTCCACATTTAAGTAATTCCACTTATTAGTCCACCTCCACCACCATAATCACCTCCACTGCCACCACCATTACCAGCACAACTCCTCTACCTGCTAAGTTCTTCTCCACTTTAATACACACACACACACACACACACACACACACACACACACACACACACACAAACGCACACGTAGTACACTTATTATAACTCCAAAACCTGATTTCCTAAGGCTACTAATCTCTCTCTCTCTCTCTCTCTCTCTCTCTCTCTCTCTCTCTCTCTCTCTCTCTCTCTCTCTCTCTCTCTCTCTCTCTCTCTCTCTCTCTCTCTCTCTCTCTCTCTCTCTCTCTCTCTCTCTCTCTCTCTCTCTCTCTCTCTCTCTCTCTCTCTCTCTCTCTCTCTCTCTCCGCCTAACCTTTCTCTCTTTTTCTCCTCTCTCCCACGTCTATCATTCTATCAATCCATCAATCTTATCTTTACCTCCTTACTTCCTCCTCCCTTTCTCCTCAATGCACTTCACCCCTCATCCCTTCCTGCACTCACCCTTTCATTCTCTCCCTCCCTCACACCTCTTCCCTCACCTCCTTTCTCTCTCCGTCAATGCACCCCTACTCTCGCCTCCTCCATTCCTTACACCCCTTCCCATACCATCTTCCTCACCCATTCTTATCACTCCCTATTCTCTCCCTCTCACCTCTCTCATCTCACTCCCCTCCCTCCTTCGCCCGTGTCCCCTCTTTCCTCTTCTTCGCCTTAATCGTCTGTTTTATATTCATCTGTTTACCTTCCCGGCGTCTGCAGTGACTGATGCGTCTGATCCTCCGCCGGGTCAAAAAAAAAAGTCGAAATGTGATACTCAGATACTCAGGTGATTTTTTTTTTTTTGTTATTATTGTGTTTGTTATTATGTTTAGTTCTTTTGTAATATTCATTTTATTGTATTTATTTCTTAGCCTTTTGATTTTTTTTTCTCTTATGTTTTATTCTTAATGTCCCATTGATTTAGGTCCGATTTTTTTTCATGTTTTGCCTTTGTTTTATATTTTTTCTTATTTTTTATTGTATTTTTTTAATCTTTTTATTCATATGGTTTGTTTTTAAGTTTTCGTTATGTTCGTCTTGAGAAAAATCGATACCTGGGAACTGAACGTCAATTTCTTGCTATTGTTGCATTTTCTGTCTGCTGGTGAAAAAAATGTTGAAATAAATAGAAAAAATATTAAAGGTTTTAGATAACGTTTCTTACAGGAGGGAGTGGAGCGGAGCGGAGCAGGAAATGACAGCCAACACCCGGTCCGCGGAGGCGGCTCCCACGGCTCTGGTGATCCAGCGATGCCGGACGACTCACTACCAGAGGCAGTTTACAAACACTTACTTGCAGATATGGAACCGCCTTCTTGCGTCCGGTCAGCTGCCTCAGCAGTTCACACACCGGCAACATTATAAACAGTTTGTTAACCAGTGGCTGAATGATTTGTGAGCAGGTTAGGCTTTCAGATAGGGGATATCAACTATGTTTCCTTTAGCCTAGAAACTAGTGCCGCGGTGTAATGTCATGTTATAGGTACTAGGCCCTGATGTAACTAAGTGTCTGTGTAAATAAAATTAAAAAATAACTTAAATTTGCAGAACGCTTACAAAAAAAAAACATGCAGCATGAATATCAGAAAAAATACTGGACGTAAAATGACAAAATATTTGAAAGTCAAGAAATAAATAGAAGTCCATGATGCGCCCAAGGCCTCTCTCTCTCTCTCTCTCTCTCTCTCTCTCTCTCTCTCTCTCTCTCTCTCTCTCTCTCTCTCTCTCTCTCTCTCTCTCTCTCTCTCTCTCTCTCTCTCTCTCTCTCTCTCTCTCTCTCTCTCTCTCTCTCTCTCTCTCTCTCTCTCTCTCTCTCTCTCTCTCTCTCTCTCTCTCTCTCTCTCTCTCTCTCTCTCTCTCTCTCTCTCTCTCTCTCTCTCTCTCTCTCTCTCTCTCTCTCTCTCTCTCTCTCTCTCTCTCTCTCTCTCTCTCTCTCTCTCTCTCTCTCTCTCTCTCTCTCTCTCTCTCTCTCTCTCTCTCTCTCTCTCTCTCTCTCTCTCTCTCTCTCTCTCTCTCTCTCTCTCTCTCTCTCTCTCTCTCTCTCTCTCTCTCTCTCTCTCTCTCTCTCTCTCTCTCTCTCTCTCTCTCTCTCTCTCTCTCTCTCTCTATCTCTCTCTCTCACTCTCTCTCTCTCTCTCTCTCTCTCTCTCTCTCTCTCTCTCTCTCTCTCTCTCTCTCTCTCTTCCATTAGATTCAATAAACCTAAGGCACTCTTGATTTTAGTTACAATAAGTGTGTGTGTGTGTGTGTGTGTGTGTGTGTGTGTGTGTGTGTGTGTGTGTGTGTGTGTGTGTGTGTGTGTGTGTGTGTGTGTTAAATTTCTTTCCCTGAGTTACTGACCTCCTTTGTGCAAGTGTAAGAGAGAGCAACTAACAACATCTCGCTTTTGATGTCACGACCTCTTAATGATATATTCTCCACGTATATTTGTTTCTTATTTGTATGTTAGATGATTTACTTCGTTTGATGGTGCCACGACCTCCACTCTTCATTTACTTTTTGTTATTCGTCTAGTTATGTTTTCAATTAACTCTTCAGTTAAAAAAATGTTTACTTATTCATTTATTTATTGGATTTGCTAGTTTTTTTCTGGTTGATTTAAGTATATTATTTTTTTATTCATTTTTTTTGTTTCTTGATTAACATTGAATATCACCTGGAATGTTGTTTCCCTCTCACCTCACCTGTAACACTGTCTTCCCATCAGTTTAGGGTGTATAGCTTAAAATAAGGGATTTCCACGGGGCATCATGGTAAATGAGAGAATTTATTACACTTACCACACTGAAAATAATAATGTTAAGCAGCATCATTACGCAAAAAAAAAATTCAGTTACCCTGAGCATTGCAGTACTACCTACACATCCCTCTACAAGTATGCACAGAAAACAATGTATGAAAATTATTCTTGGCCATCGGCCGTCACATCACATTATCACACACTATTATGTTTTGAAGAAAGACTTAAGTAAGTCACACTTCTTATAAACACTGACCCGGGATAGGTACAAAAAATAATTAGATTGTCAATTAGGAGGGAATTTTCGCAAACATTATCAATTATTTACTGATTTTTATTATTAGCACTCGCCGCCCATTTACGAAAATCTTGACCCACTGGGTGGCAATTCCCAATCAGTGGGCGGCACTTTTACCCCTCAGTGACCTGGCTGTTCTAGGCTATGAGGCTTCACCTGCAACACTGTATTTTCATCACCTGACCTATAATATTGTCTTCCCATCACCTGAGCATACCTTCACCTCACCTGAACTCCCACTCATGGGGCTTATAAATTCCTCCCTCCCTGCCTCACTCTCCTTTGTCCATCTCATTTATCACTACAATTAGCAGCGTTTAAAACTATTAATCGCCACGTACAAGGACATTGCGTGTTTTTAGTAATGCAATTTCCTTGTTATAATTTCCGACGTGTTATACTGCTTTTTAGTTCACTTGTTCAGTCAAGCAACGTTAGCCATTCATTTGATAAATCTTTTCATTATATATTGTCACTTTGTTATTGTTGTCGTTGTTTTGTAGTTATTATTGTTGTTGTTTTGTGCATTTACCGTTTTTCTGTGTTTTTTTTGTTTTTGTTTTGTACTCTGTTTCATAATATTTCTTTGATCAATTTTTCATTCCATGGTCATTCCTTGTTGTTGTTGTTTTTATTGTTGCTGTTGTTGTTGTTGATGTTGTTGAGGTTGTTGGCGTTGTTATTGTTCTTTTTTTTTTGCAATTATTGTGTTTGTGTTCGTTTTAAATTACATTATTGTACATATCTTACGTTTTAGACTATCAGGTTTAAATCGTCCTTTAATACGTGTATAAATTTTCTCATTTTTCCTTATTCACTTTTTTCCTTCTTTATAACGTTTTTTGTGTTTATTTTTCTTTCCCGGAGGTATAAAATAATTGTTTCACTGCCCGGGTTTTTATTTATTTATTTATTTTTTAGACATGTACACCCCAGCGACCTACTATCCTCGTGAGTTAGAAAACGAGAGAGAGAGAGAGAGAGAGAGAGAGACTCTCTCTCTCTCTCTCTCTCCTCTCTCTCTCTCTCTCTCTCTCTCTTCCCTTCCCTTCTTTTCTCCCCTCCGTAATTCTTTGCTCCCTTATATCCCCTCTCCATCTATCCTTCCTTTTTTACCCTCTTCTTTTCCATTTTTCTCTTTCTATTTCTCCCTTTTTCCTTCCCTTTTTTGTCCTTTTCTTCCTTTCGTTCCCTCCCTATTCCTCTCTTTCCCTTCCCTTTTTCTTCCTTTCCTGTTCCTTCTCTTCCTTTCCCTTCTCTTTCCTTTTCCTTTCCTTTTCTCCCCATTCTCATCCCTTCCCTTTTCTTTCGCATCCTCCCCTTACTTGCATTACTTGAATTATCTCCCTTTGTCATTCCTTCCTTTTCTCTTATCTTCCTTTCCCTTCCCTTTCTCTAATTCCCCATTCCCTTTCCATCCCATCCTTTACCTTCCCTCCCTTCCCTTTCCCGCCTCCCCCTCCCCCCCTCCGTACCCCTATCCGGACGTAAATAATTGGACGAGACTCGCTTCCGGTCACACATACATTGGATATAATTTATGAAAGAAATAATTTTGAGCCCCGCGCCGCCGAGCTACTAATGAGGCTGTTTATCGGGCTCATTACCTGCCTACCTGTCTACCTGCCTGCCTGCCTACCTGTCCGTCCGCCTGTCTGTTTGTTTGGATGGTTGGTTGGTTGGTTGGATGTTCGGTCGTTTGAATTGTTTTGCGGTTATGTTTTTTTTTGTAGGATTTTTTTTTCTGTTATCTGTAAAGTATCTGTCCGCCTGTTTGTTTGTGTGTTGTTATATTTGTTTGTTTGTTTTTGTATTTGTTTTGTTTTGTAGTTACTGTTTTTTTATCCCTGTATTTTTGTTTTTGTTTTTTATGTCAATTGTTAAAGTACCTGCCCATTTTTGTTGTTGTTGTTGTTGTTGTTGGTTGGTTGGTTTGGTTACTTGGTTAATGTACTGTTTTAGGTTCTTTTGTGGTTTCATTTTTCCTGTTCTTTGTTTATTTAGTTTAGTTAACCATCTGCAAGCTGCCTATTCTGTTTTTTTTTATTGTTTTGATTTGTTTTGTGGTTAGTTTTTTCCTGTTCTTCTGTTTGTTTTGTTTATCATGTCCTTTGTGAGCTGCTGTCTACCTACCTGTCTGTCTCTCAGCATAATTAAACTGTTACCTGGTTAATTATAGAGGTCTGATGTTTTGTGGTAAACTTTTTCTATGTCTCTGTTTGTTTTTGATCAGTTTTTCTTCTTCTATACCTATTTCTTACGTGTGTGTGTGTTTACGTGTTTACCATCTCCCGTTTTTGTTCCTGTAATTTTATTTTTATATTTTATTATTTCGTGTTTGTATACCGGCAGTGTGTGGATGTTTGTTTACTCGTCCGTCTCGTTGGCTGTATTGTGTATCTCTGACCTGACTCCTGCTTGTTTCTGTGTCTCCCTTTGTGCTTGTTTGACATAGGAGAGGAAAGAGGAAGCTGAAGAGGTGCCTGACAGACCTGATTGTTAACTTGTGTGTGTGTGTGTGTGTGTGTGTGTGTGTGTGTGTGTGTGTGTGTGTGTGTGTGTGTGTGTCAGGAAACGGTCATGGAGGGAATAAAAAAAGAAAATGAATAGAAGAACAATACCAAGAAGATAAAGATAACCAGTTTGTTTCTTCATTAGTGTAATAGTATACTTGCATGAATCGATCTTTTCAGGTATATATGTTAAGTATCTGAAAACTAGCAAAACAGACTGAATTAAACTAGGAGAATAACTAATTTGACCAGAAAGTAGCATTTAATTAACTATAGGCCTCGGTTTGAGTCTTAAATAACAGGGCAGTCGGCGCTTAGACCATCCATCTCTTCATCATTCTCATACATTTATTTGGGAACCCGGAGATGGTTACCTGTTGACACCTAGACTAATTTAGGGGAGTTCAATAGTGAACACCTAAAAATCTAGAAAAGGTAAACAGAAGGTGAAAAACGTTTATCTGAGCTGATGAATGTGAACCTTCCACGGCTTGACTGCGTTGACTGAAAGGTGAACTGAAAGTGAAAATAAAAGTTAGCCAGAGGCGAAAATGAAAGTGAGCTGATGCCGGAAACGAAAGTAAACTGAAGATGGAAATGAAAGAGTGAACTGAAGGTGAAAATAAAAATGAACTGAAGGTGAAAATGAAAGTGAGCTAACGGTGAAAATTAAAGTGAACTGAGTGAAAATGAAAGTGAACTGAAGGTGAAAATGAAAGTAAACTAACGGTGAAAATGAAAGTGAACTGAGAGTGAGAATGAAAGTGAACTGAAGGTGAAAATGAAAGTGAACTGAAGATAAAAATGAGAGTGAACCGAGGGTGAAAATGAAAGTGAACTGACGGTGAAAATGAAAGTGAACTGACGGTGAAAAAGAAAGTGAACTGAGGGTGAAAATAAAAATGAGCTGAAGATGAAAATGAAAGTGAACTGAAGATGAAAATGAAAGTGAACTGAGTGAAATTAAAAGTGAACTGAAGATGAAAATGAAAGTAACTGAAGGTGAAAATGATAGTGAACTGAGAGTGATATTAAAAGTGAATTGAAGATGAAAATGAAAGTGAACTGACCGTGAAAATGAAAGTAAACTGAGAGTGAAATTAAAAGTGAACTGAAGATGAAAATGAAAGTGAACTGACCGTGCAAATGAAAGTAAACTGAGAGTGAAATTAAAAGTGAACTGAAGATGAAAATGAAAGTGAACTGAAGATGAAAATGAAAGTGAACTGAAGGTAAAAATGAAAGTGAACTGAAGATGAAAATGAAAGTGAACTGAAGATGAAAATGAAAGTGAACTGAGAGTGAAATTAAGTGAACTGAAGATGAAAATGAAAGTGAACTGAGGGTGAAAATGAAAGTGAACTAAAAGTGAATCATGGGTACGTGCGTAAGTGACGTTGATTATATATGAACACTCCACATCTGACTAAGTGGACTGAAGCGTATTGACAGGTTGAGGGGGCGGAGATGAGCGCCGTAAAAATACAACTTACTCCTTTTTTATTACAGTAACGGAATCAGCTCGAGGGCAAAACTAAATAAAACAAAAATAGGCCACTAAGCACTGCCCCTATGAAAGAACGTAGAGATGAGTGGCCATAGCTTTGGATATCCTCATTAATTGACCACCACAAAGAATAGCTTATTAAAGAGACTGAAAAAGTGTGTGTGTGTGTGTGTGTGTGTGTGTGTGTGTGTGTGTGTGTGTGTTCCCCTTCGATGAGAGTTGCGAGTAAGGTGTGGGGCCGTGCAGCTCGCCTAGGTGTGGAAAGGTGTGCACGGGGGGGGGGGGGGGTGAAAGGTGGAGGAGCAAGGCCGTGAAAGGCACGTTAGAGAGGACTTGATGGAGAGAGAGAGAGAGAGAGAGTTAACACACACACACACACACACACACACACACACACGTACACACACTTAGGTAAAAGCTCTCTGTGTACCTGCATTTCGAAATATATATACACATTTTAGAGCATCATATGAGAGGGAGCGAGAGAAAGAGAAAGAGAGCGAATAAATAAATATACAGCTAACACATTGGCGTTTGGCGCGTGTATTGTGTTGCATTGTATTTCATTGTTATTGTGTTGTTATAGTAGTGCAACGGCAGCAGCCAACACACACACACACACACACGCACTCTCTCTCTCTCTCTCTCTCTCTCTCTCTCTCTCTCTCTCTCTCTCTCTCTCTCTCTCTCTTTCTTTCTTCTTCTTCTTCTTCTTCGATCTATAAGTGATTGGTAAGTGGTTTTAGTTTATAATGATGAAAGAGAGAGAGAGAGAGAGAGAGAGAGAGACTTATTGCTATTCACGATCCAACAAGTAGTAATATTTCTCTCAGTTCATCATTTTCTCTCTCTCTCTCTCTCTCTCTCTCTCTCTCTCTCTCTCTCTCTCTCTCTCCTAAACATAGACGACTGAACCCACGCAACATATACACCATATCATCTGCTATTCGCGTTCTTATAGAGGATCGGATCGCGTTGGAAGGACTATTGGAATCCTTATAAATGGGCCCCAATCCCATATTCCCGGCAAGACTACATTCCATTGTTTATTAAGGGCCTCCGCTAGCCCCTATTGGCCGAGGGGAACGAGGAGGGAAAGAAAAGGCCTAGCAGATGAGGAGGGAGGTGAAGGGAAGACGGGGAAGAGGGAGATAAGGGGGAAAGAGATGGAGAGATAATGAAAGAAAAGGAAAAGGAAGGGAGGATGGCAAAAGTAGAAAATAAAAGATGCGGAAAGAAAAGCCCGAGGAGAGAAGGGAGATGAGGGAAAAGAAAAGGAAGGAGGATATGGAGGAGGAAAAAGAAAGTTGGCAAGAAATTGAAACGGAATAAGGTAGAAAATGGGAGGAAGGGAGATGAAAGAAAGTAAAAGAGAAGGGAAGAAGGCAGATGAAGGGAGGTGATGAAAAGAAAAGGAATGTGAGAGAAGGATGAAACAGAAAGGTGGTAGTGAAGAAAGACATGAAAATAAATGAAAACGATGATAGAATGAAAAAGAAAGAAAGGGAAAGTAGATAGTAAGAGAGCAAAAAGTAAGAGAAGAAAAGGCCTAAAAAATGAGAAGGGAGGTGAGGGAAAGAAGACGAAGGGGGAGATGCAGCAGGGAAAAGAAAATAGAGATGAAAAAGGAATTAGAAGAAGAGGAAAACGGAAGAAGGGAGAAAAAGAAAGCCGAAAGTAGAAAGTAAAAGAGTTGGAAAGAAAGGAGGAGGGAGAGAAAAAACGCTGAGTAGAAGATAGAAGAA
>NC_066545.1:2790176-2792676 GCF_024679095.1 Eriocheir sinensis
TCTTCACACGTCTTGATACTTATTTCTCAGACGATACATCCTCCACCATCTCCATCCTCCCCGACACACACACAAAGACACACACTAGCATAGAATACTCCCTTTTCTTAACATTATTTTATTCTCTCACGACCTGTATTACACTACCCGCTATGGACTGTCACGTGCCGTTACTTATTTTCCAGCCGCCACCACCACCACCACCACCTTTACCCGCCGCTCACTAAGACACACATACATAAAGACATCGGAAAGTATACATATTCTCTCTTCTCTCAACTATATTTCCCAAAGACGATCTATTTTTCACTTATCATTTACTAACACGTGTCAGTACTTTTATTCCAGCAGCCGCCACAACCACCACTACCATCATTATCTCCAGCAATCGCCCCGCATCACATCCCCACAATGGTTAATACACACATTCTCTATTATCTTAACCCCTTTTTCCTTACACAACCTATTTTTCTCTAAACATAATCTACTAACTCGTTCCGGTATTTATTTTCCAGCCACCACCGCGCCACGAGCACCAGCGCCCCTTCCACCTCTCTCCCTTCTACCCAGCAGCTCCACCACCGTCGGCGCACGAAAGACTTCCACCAAATACTCGCTTTTCTCCATCATTGCCGGCCGATTCTGTTGACCTCTGTGTGCCCAGGAGGAAGATCAGTCACCCAGCATCACGGAGGAATGGAGATGAGTGAAGATGAGTGGAGATGAACGCCGTGGAAGCCAATCAAACAGAAAGGTATTTAGCCGCGACGAAGTGACAGACATCATACCCAAAGTCACCTCACAACTCTTTTTCTTTTTGAGTTCGTGTTTAGTTTCCATTAGTGTTTTCGATTCCCGTGGCCGCGCAATGAAGTGTGTTATCGTATGTGTATCTAATCGCAGTGTGGGCAAATTGGGTCGCTGATTAGTGTGGGAAAGGGGATAATTGTGTGTAAATAGATAATGATGTGGAGGGGAAAAGGATGATTGGGAAGAGGAGAGGGAGGAGGGGGAGGAGTGGTTGGGTGGTGGTGGTGATGGTGGTGTAATGAAAAGCAGTTCAATTGATGTTTTCCTACCATCGTTAACCTTGCCCTCAGCCGTGCACATGCTCGTCGTCAGCTCCGTCATCTAGGGGTAGTGGGGACAGGTAAGGGAGAAGTGGGAGGGCAGGATAAATATATCAACAGGCTGTTTTTGCCCTTGAGTTGCTTCCTTTGATGTAAAAAAAATATTCATTTATATAGTTTTGGTTATTGACTTGATGGGGGAGAAAGCTTAATCATGAAGGGTAATATCCACCCCTCCCTCTGTCCCCCTTCCCATCTGCCCCTGTCCCTTTTCCCCATCTGCCCTGTCCCTTTTCCCCATCTGCCCCTGTCCCCTTTTCCCCATCTGCCCCTGTCCCTTTTCCCCATCTGCCCTGTCCCCTTTTCCCCATCTGCCCCTGTCGCTTTGTCCCCAACTGCCCCTGTTCCCTTTTCCCCCTTCCCTCTAGTAAATACGAGCTTGTTTCTGCTTTCTCTTTAGTTTCCTGAAGATATTTTTTAGATCAGAGTATCATTGCCATCATCATATTACATCGACAGCTTTTCTTCAAGTACTTCTTTTTCTTCTCCTTTTGTTCTTCACCTTCTAATTTTTTTTCTCCCCCGATTAACTTCCTCTTAAATTTTCAACATATCTCAACACACACACACACACACACACACACACACACACACACACACACACACACACACACACACACACACAGAGGTTCGAAATTTCATCCATTATTAATTCCGTAATAATTTGAAGTGTTGAGCACAATATAACTATTATTTGGCGTGGGTGTGTGTGTGTGTGTGTGTGTGTGTCAATTTAATTAATACATCCACGTTCTTTTCATCTATCGTCACTCCCACTCGTATGTTGTAAAATATATATTACCTCCCCCATCTATTAGTCCATTATTTGCTACACGTGTCCATCTATTCATTTATACATATACATACATACATACATACATACATACATACATACATCAATACGTGCATATATACATACATACACGCCCTCACATACGTACAGGCAGCTTAATGGAACTGTGTGTGTGTGTGTGTGTGTGTGTGTGTGTGTGTGTGTGTGTGTGTGTGTGTGTGGTCATATCCATGTTATTAATATTACCATTATTATCATTATTATATACGAGTATGACTGCATAACTTCATTTTGTATCTCTCTCTCTCTCTCTCTCTCTCTCTCTCTCTCTCTCTCTCTCTCTCTCTCTCTCTCTCTCTCTCTCTCTCTCTCTCTCTCTCTCTCTCTCTCTCTCTCTCTCTCTCTCTCTCTCACTACCGCGGCACCCATACCCCTTCCCTCTCTCCCTTCCCTCTCTCCCTCCCGCTCAATCCCTCTACTCTCCTCTCCCCTTCCCCTCCCTTTCCCCTCCTCCTTTTACCTACCTCCCCCCCCCCTCCCCCCCTCCTCCCCTCTCCTGTACCTGACATGTAATTGA
>NC_066545.1:2797676-2805176 GCF_024679095.1 Eriocheir sinensis
AATGACCACTTGACGGTATTGGGAGGAGGAGAAGGAGGAGGAATCACATGTAAACACTCGAACAAGGGGGGCAGGGAGGGTAAGGAGGAGGAAGAGGAGGAAAGGGTAGATCGAGATAAGTGCTTTATTCCTATCTCCCCCTCCTCCTCTTCCTCCTCCTCCTCCTCCTTGTTGATATTATGGTGTGGTTTTGGTGTTGGTTGGTGGTGATGCTTGTGATGGTGGTTGTGGTGAGTGATGGTGGTAGAGATTGCGATGATGGTGGTGGTGGTGATTGTCGTGGTGATGTTGTTTTTAATGGTTGCAATTGTGGTAATGGTAATGGTGTCAGTCTCTCTCTCTCTCTCTCTCTCTCTCTCTCTCTCTCTCTCTCTCTCTCTCTCTCTCTCTCTCTCTCTCTCTCTCTCTCTCTCTCTCTCTTTGTTGCTCTCTTGGGATGAGGAGATTGGGAGAGAGGGAGGGAAGGAGGGAGAAAAATGGGAAGGTAGGAAAATAGGACGGGAGGAAGAAAATAGGATTGGGAGATGCTGACCCCAAATGGCCCTCCTCCTCCTCCTTTTTCTCCACTTATTCCTTTGCTTCCCTTCTTGCTGCATATTCTCTTGCAATTTTTGTATCTTTCCCGTTTTCCTCCATCCCCTCCTCCATCTCTATCAGCAGCATGTAAAATCCTCGAGAAGATTGCTAGAGACAAACTTGTCATTCTTCAAGGAGACAATATAATGTTCGATACCCAGCGTAGTTTCAGAAATAAACGTTTATGCTTAACAAACTCCTGGACTTCTTCCAAGTTATGTATGAAAACTGAAATGATCACACTCCTAAAAGTTTTTTTTTTTTTTTACAACAAGGGGACACAAAAAAAGGAAACAATAATAAAAAAAGCCCGCTACTCGCTGCTCCTAAAAAAGAAACAAAAGAGGTGGCCGAAAGCAAGATCAGATACGGGAGGAGAGATGTCCTGATACCCTCCTCTTGAAAGAGTTCAAGTCGTAGGCAGGAGGAAATACAGATGAAGGAAGATTGTTCCAGAGTTTACCAGCGTGAGGGATGAAAGAGTCAAGATGCTGGTTAACTCTTGCATAAGGGGTTTGGACAGTATAGGGATGAGCATGAGTAGAAAGTTGAGTGCAGCGAGGCCGCGGGAGGGGGGGAGGCATGCAGTTAGCAAGTTCAGAAGAGCAGTCATCGTGGAAATATCGATAGAAGATAGAAAGAGAGGCAACACTGCGGCAGAATTTAAGAGGTAGAAGACTATCAGTATGAGGAGGAGAGCTGATGAGACGAAGAGCCTTAGCCTCCACTCTGTCCAGAAGAGCTGTGTGAGTGGAGCCCCCCCAACACATGAGATGCATACTCCATACGAGGGCGGACAAGGCCCCTGTATATGGACAGCAACTGCGCAGGGGAGAAGAACTGGCGGAGACGGTACAGAACGCCCAGCCTCGAGGAAGCTGATTTAGTAAGAGATGAGATATGAAGTCGTTAAGTTCCTGAAGGGTGGGTCTTCTATTAAAAGAAGTTGAGTAATGCAGAGTGGAATCATCGGCGTAGGAATGGATGGGACAGTTCGTTTTGGAAAGAAGATCATCAATGAACAACAGAAAAAGAGTGGGAGATAGGACAGAACCCTGTGGGACACCACTGTTAATAGATTTAGGGGAAGAACAGTGACCGTCTACCACGGCAGAAATAGAACGGTCAGAAAGGAAACTGGAGATAAAGGTACAGAGAAGAGGATAGAAACCGTAGGAGGGTAGTTTGGAAAGCAAAGATTTGTGCCAAACCCTATCAAAAGCTTTTGATATGTCCAGCGCAATAGCAAAGGTTTCACCGAAACGGCTAAGAGAGGATGACCAAGAGTCAGTTAAGAAGGCTAGGAGATCACCAGTAGAACGCCCCTTGCGGAACCCATACTGGCGATCAGATAGAAGGTCAGAAGTGGAAAGGTGCTTTTGAATCTTCCGGTTAAGGATTGATTCAAAAGCTGTAGATAGACAAGAAAGTAAAGCTATAGGACGGTAGTTTGAGGGATTGGAGCGGTCACCCTTCTTAGGCACAGGCTGTATGAAGGCATACTTCCAGCAAGAAGGAAAGGCAGATGTTGACAGGCAGAGGCGAAAGAGTTTGACCAGGCAGGGTGAGAGCACGGAGGCACAGTTTTTAAGGACAATAGGAGGCACTCCATCAGGTCCATAAGCCTTCTGAGGATTGAGGCCAGAGAGGGCATAGAAAACATCATTTTGAAGAATCTTTATAACAGGCATAAAGGAGTCAGAGGGGGGATGAGTAGGAGGAATATGCCCAGAATCGTCCAGAGTGGAGTTTTTAGAAAAAGTTTGAGAGAAGAGTTCAGCCTTAGAGATAGATGAGACGGCAGTGTTGCCGTCAGGACTGAGGAGTGGAGGGAAAGATGAAGAAGTGAAGTTGGAGGAGATGTTTTTGGCTAGATGCCAGAAGTCACGGGAAGAGTTAGAGAAAGCAAGGTTTTTTCATTTTCTATTAATGAATGAATTTTTGGTTAGTCGGAGAATAGATTTGGCACGATTTCGGGCAGAAATGTAAAGTTCATAATTAGCATTAGTTTGAAGGCTCTGGTACCTTTTGTGAGTTGCCTCTCTATCATTGACAGCACGAGAACAAGCGTGATTAAACCAAGGCTTTTTAGCATGAGGAGTAGAGAAAGAACGAGGAATGTATGCCTCCATTCCAGAGACAATCACCTCTGTGATGCGCTGAGCACACACAGAGGGGTCTCTATCCTGGAAGCAATAATCATTCCACAGGAAATCGGAAAAGTACATCCTCAGGTCGTCCCACCGAGCTGAAGCAAAATGCCAGAAGCATCGCCTCTTCGGTGGGTCCAGAGGGTGTACAGGAGCGATAGGACAGGATGCAGAAATAAGATTGTGATCGGAGGAGCCCAACGGAGAGAACAGTTTGACAGAATAAGCTGAAGGGTTTGAGGTAAGGAAGAGGTCGAGGATGTTGGGCCGGTCTCCAAGACTGTCGGGAATACGTGTAGGGTGCTGGACCAACTGCTCTAGGTCGTTGAGGATAGCAAAGTTGTAGGCTTGTTCACCAGGATGGTCAGTGAAAGAGGATGAAAGCCAAAGCTGGTGGTGAACATTGAAATCTCCTAGGATGGAGATTTCAGCGAAGGGAGAGTGGGTCAAGATGTGCTCCACTTTAGAATTCAAATAGTCAAAGAATTTTACATAGTTGGTAGAGTTAGGTGAGAGATAAACAGCACAGATGTATTTAGTAATAGAATGACAATGAAGTCTTAGCCAGATGGTAGAAAATTCAGAAGAGTCAAGGTTGTGGGCACGAGAGCAAGTGATGTCGTTGCGCACGTAGGCGCAACATCCAGCTTTGGATTGAAATTTAGGATAGAGATAGTAGGAGGGAACAGAGTAGAGATTGCTGTCAGTAGCCTCAGAAACCTGTGTTTCGGTAAGGAAGAGAAGGTGAGGTTTAGAGGAGGAGAGATGGTGTTCCACAGAATGAAAATTAGAGCTAAGACCGCGAATGTTGCAGAAATTGAGAAGAAAGAGGTTCGAAGAGTTATCAAGACACCTCTCGGGTCGGCAGCCAGAAGGGGAATCCTCCCAGGGGGATTTGTGGCCCCCCAGGCGGGGACTCCGAGGCTTGATGTAGGTGCGCCATTTTGAAATTTTTATTTTGGGAAAAGGTGTATATGTTGTGTGAATGTAGTGTGGTGTGGATAAAGAGAGGATCTGTCTTTAGAGAGCATGCTGAACTACTCTCCGGTGTTGGTGAGACAATAGGGAAACGGTTAGTGAGGACATGGGAAGGGTCTTTGGAGGGCTTCAGCTCCCTTCTCACCTCTCATATATACCTCACCGGGAGTGGCTTGCGCCCGTTTGGTAGGTGTCTTCCTACCTATCCTACCTATCTGGACTTCCAGAAAGCCTTCGACAAGATACCACACGAGCGTTTACGTAAACTATTGTTAGCAGGTATACGTGACGATCTGACGGCGGGGGATATATGATTGGCGTAGCATATGCATCAACTACTTAGAAACAGGAATCAAATCCTCCTTATCGAAGTCTACTGACGACACCAAGGGCCCGCAAAACTGCCAAATGCAAAATCATCCAAATGAACCTTGATCAGAACAGCCTATGGTCTGAAAAGACGCACATGTCCTTGAACCTTTACAAGTGTAAAGCCGTGCACTTTGGGTCCAGAAATAGCAGTCACGCATACAACATGCATGAAAAGTCTCTGCAAGTCAAACAGGAAGAATCTGATATTGGAGTCAGCATCAACAGTGGCATGTAACAAACAAACCCTTGTAAATATAAAATATAAAATAGCCAACACTGTCTGTGCTGTGCAAGACGCCAAGAGTAATGCTATATTTATATAACTCAGTGATGAAACCTCATCCATAATATGCAGTGCAGTTCTGGTCCCTAATTACAGGAAGGGCATTTAATCACTACAGAGAGGCCAGCGATGCGCTACGAAATTTATTCCACCATTGAGGCTCAGGCGTATGAAGAAAGACTCAAGCAACTCAACCTCTTTACTCTAAAAAAAGAGACGTTTACGAGATTTGATTTAGTCCTTCAAGTATCTGAAGTTCATAACGTCGATCACCCCCAAAACCCCCAAACCAAATCAAGAACTAGAAATAGCAGTCTATTAATTAACACGAGGCGATGTAGTACAGACATTGCAAGCTTTTTTTTTTTTTTACCGAGTCATCCGTCAATGGAACAACATTCCTTTTACAAGTAGTAAGTGCGGAAACTATCAACGTGGAAAATCGTATTAACCGCTTATTTGTTGCGTCATGAATGAATTGAACTTACGTAACGAGTGCTTTAATCAGCTCTCCAATCATGAACTGCATGCCTGTCGAGCATATTAAAGAGTGAGAGCGGGCAGCCTTTTAATGAGCCAATAGGTTTGCTGTATCCCCATCTTTACATTTTAAAACTACTTTAGACCTACCACATAAAAATATATAAAGTATCTCTCTCTCTCTCTCTCTCTCTCTCTCTCTCTCTCTCTCTCTCTCTCTCTCTCTCTCTCTCTCTCTCTCTCTCTCTCTCTCTCTCTCTCTCTCTCTCTCTCTCTCTCTCTCTCTCTCTCTCTCTCTCTCTCTCTCTCTCTCTCTCTCTCTCTCTCTCTCTCTCTCTCTCTCTCTCTCTCTCTCTCTCTCTCTCTCTCTCTCTCTCTCTCTCCCCCCCCCATGGCCCTCCCCCAGCACGGTGACCTCGCATCGTCGCCGCGGTCCGGGCCTCGCATCACGGCCATTTAAGGGACATTATGGCCCATTATAAGCCTTTTCCCCTACTTGGCGCGGCCTCATTACTGCCTTCTTTTTTTCTCTTCTTTATCTCCTCTTTTTTCCTCCATTTCTTACTTTTGTATTTTTTTTTAGTCTTCTGTTGCCTGCTTTTGCTTGTTTCCATGTTTCTTTTTCTGCTTTCTCCCTGCTTTCCTCTCTCGTTCTTTTATTTTGGTTTTGTTTTGTGTCGGATTGGATCTTGCTACTCCCCTTTCTCCTATTCTCTCTCTCGCTCTACATGTACCTATCTATCTATCTGTATCTATCCATTTATCTGTCTCCTACTCTATTTCACTTCCTTTTCTCCTTTCTCCCTTTCCTCCTCTCCTCAACTATGCATTGTTTCTCCCTTCCTTTCTTCTACTCCCTTTTCTCATCTTTTCTCCTCTCTCCCCATCTCTTTTCAGTACTCAACGGGGTTGCAAAAGGGGTGGGTGGGGGAGTTAGTCTTTAGTATTGAAATTCTCTCTCTCTCTCTCTCTCTCTCTCTCTCTCTCTCTCTCTCTCTCTCTCTCTCTCTCTCTCTCTCTCTCTCTCTCTCTCTCTCTCTCTCTCTCTCTCTCTCTCTCTCTCTCTCTCTCTCTCTCTCTCTCTCTCTCTCTCTCTGTCTGTCTGTCTGTCTGTCTGTCTGTCTGTCTGTCTGTCTGTCTGTCTGTCTGTCTGTCTGTCTGTCTGTCTGTCTGTCTGTCTGTCTGTCTGTCTGTCTGTCTCTCTCTCTCTCTCTCTCTCTCTCTCTCTCTCTCTCTCTCTCTCTCTCTCTCTCTCTCTCTCTCTCTCTCTCTCTCTCTCTCTCTCTCTCTCTCTCTCTCTCTCTCTCTCTCTCTCTCTCTCTCTCTCTCTCTCTCTCTCTCTCTCTCTCTCTCTCATTGCGGTGTTGTTGTTTTCCTATCCTGACACACAATTTAAATTCACCTCTTTATCTCCTCCTCCTCTTCCTCCTCCTCCTCCTCCTCCTCCTCCCAAAACACCATTAAACAACCTCAAACACCTCATTTTCTTTCTTGTCTTCAAATTGTCCAAAACTCCTCCTCCTCCTCCTCCTCCTCCTGCTGGTGATGCTATGAATATGTTAATGATGTGAATTATGTTCTTGTGGAGGAGGCGAAGAAGGGGGGAGGAGGAAGGAAGAGTAGGGGGAAGTGGATAGGGGGGAGGGAGGGGAAGGGAACGAGGGAAAAAGCTGTTTAGGAATAATTTTTCCCCTTCTTTGCATCCATTAAAAGGGGAAAAATAGGTAACGTCGTGAGAGGGAAAATATTATGTTGACGGGACAAAAATATGCGCCTTGTATTACTCGGGAAAAAAATAGAGTATAAAGAAACGTTATTAAGAAGGTATTCGACCGTATTTAGCGAATGAGTGGAAGAAAACATAACAAAAAAACGTAAAGATGGAAATTGCGGAAAAAGATATTGTATTATTTAGAAAGTATTTAGCGAGTGATTGAAAGCAAGCAACAAAATAAAAGAACGTGAAAGAAATGTATTATTGTATTATTTAGAATGTATCAGAAAGTATATAGCGTATGAGTGAAAGCAAGAACACAAAAATAAAATACGGAAAGAAAATGGAAAATACAGAAAAATTGTATTATTGTATCATTTAGAAAGTACTAGAAAGTCATTAGCGAATTAGTGAGAGCAGAACAAAAAGAAAACGGAAAGAAAGTGGAAAATACGGGAAAAAATGCATTACACTACTATTTAGAAAGTATTAGAAAGTCTTTAGCGAATGACTGAACCCAAGCAACAAAACAAAAAAAGGAGAAATGGAAGAAAAAAAACGAAAAAAATGTATTTCCGTATTATTTTAAAAAGTATGATGAAGTACGTAACGAATGAGTGAGCGTAGCAAAACAAAACAAAATCGGAAAGAAAAGGGAAAAAGCGGAAAATCGTATACGGAAGCGAGGGAGAACTTATAAGAAAGGACCAGGAAGTGAGGGTGAAAGAATGCAATGAAGGAACGAAAGAATGGGAGGAGAGGAATGAGGAAGGATAAAAGAGGAGAGAAGATGGGAGCGAAGGCGGAAGAGGAAGATAAAGGTACATGGTGGTAGATAAGGAAATAATAAGACAAGGAAAGGAGGAGCAGAAAAAAAAGTATAAGAAAGAGGAGATAAAGAAAGGTATGAATAAAGACGCAAGAAAAGAAGTAGAAAATATAAGACA